>NW_028280844.1:487500-637500 GCF_059751285.1 Brachycentrus maculatus | reverse complement strand
GGTCTGGGCGTTTACAGAGCTTACGACCATCATATGCTGATTTAAGTGATTACTTTACACACATTCAACATTCGTTACACGCGTGTAAAGTAAAACATACACGTTACACGTGTGTAAAGCAAAGAATAACTCCTATAATTGGAGATAATACAGATTTGTGAACAAGTATTTGGACTCACTCAAAATGTTGTAAATTCACTATTTTACCCAACCTTCGACACTTCTTCTTTTTTAACCCTTATCCGCACCCAATCACTTTACACACGTGTAACATTCACCAAATCTATCCACGATTAACAATTACACTACTCAATACATTTATTTATTTCGAAGAAAACTTTGTTTTTTAAATACAAAAAAGTTGTTTTATGCAAGTAAATCAATTACGTTAAATGTTATCTGGGTTTACCATAAAGAAAATTATGTTACGGGCTATCGATTATTCTGCCTGAAGATTCAAAATATAAATATATATTGGTATAATTTACGTAAGGTATTCGTACAATTACACAACTCAATACATTTACTTTAACGAGTAACACAAAACAGGTTTTTGTACCATTTCAGTTACAAAATTTCACATACCGCACACTCCTTTCAACAACGTCATATATCAAAAATCGTAAATTTTCAGATGTGCATGATTTCGGAATGCCCAGCAAATGTACTATATCACAGCAAAAGTGGGATATTTTTAACTTAATATTTACCCGCTACAGGGCAGAAAGTAATGTTTTTGCATTTTGAAGAAAATGTATTGTTTAATTATTTTTTTAAATGTACTAAATATTTTTCAAATGGAGAAAAAACAGTCAGGTTTTACCTAAAAAGATCTGTTGCACAGTAAAAAGTTCAATAAGTGGCTTGATATTTATTTTTAATACATTTTATTATATTTTTAAACTTTAAAAACGATCTCCTGAAAAATCAAGTTTTATGATATATGACATTGTTGAAAGGAGTGAGCGATATGTAATTCAATATTAATACCTGGAAGAGGGACGGGAGGGAGGAAAAGGGGAAAAGGGACAGATCAAAGTTCAAGTCACAGACAAATTATGTGAAAATAGGGACAAACCACGATATGAATATCTATTTACTATGTAAGCGATCTTTTTTAAATATGCCTTTATTTTTTATCTTCTGTTAAATAAATCATCAAACTTATGTTTAGAATTGTATCCCGACTTCATTGTCGGACCATTTTGGATAAAATAAAAATCATTTTAAGAAAGCATTATTTTATTTAGAGGATGGTAAAATTAGGAATTAGACAGTTATAAAGACTTTCTTCCTCGACATCTGGAAGGCGATGAGCACCCAGAAGAGCGTGCCCGTGAAGGCCTGCATGAGGTGGACGAAGTGAGTGCGCGCGGCGGGCACGTGCCAGTAGAACGGGAACATCTGCGAGCACACGTAGTGGCCCACGTACATCGTGATGGAGTTCATCCCCGGCTGCAGCAGCGGCGCGCCGCTCCACCAGCGCAGCACGTCCACCAGCAAGTAGAACAGGGACAGCATAACGAAGGCGAACGAACTCGTCACCAGCACGAACGAGAGGGACCTGCGCAACGATCTAGATTCATTATCGTGTTTGAGGGTAGGCACCTACCATTTTCGTAAATTTTCGTCTCGAATACTCTCAAGTAAGAGAGTAGCTACCTTACACTGTTCATAACCTTTTAAACTAAAGGTTATGAACAGTCATAACCTTTCGTTCCTGTAAGACTTTCAAGTTAGAGATCATTCATTATCATGTTTGAGATTGCAAGAGATTTTTTTTGAGGTCAAGGGATCTTGTATCCCTTATGTCACTGCGACCATATTAGGTGTATTGTGACCTCCCTCTGTATGACAACTCACTCCCAAGACCTACGTGAGTTATGTAACTCACGACCTGTTTTGGTGGTAGGAGCTTCACCTTCTCGGAGTCCAGTAGAGGTCCTCCAAGGATGTGACTTCGTTTGCGAGCGAGTGCGTCACAATTATAGAGAATGTGAATTGGCGTTTCGTTATCCTCCATACAAAATCTGCATACTAAGGAGTCATGATGTCCAATTTTTGTCATGTGTTTTCTCAGTCTGCAGTGTCCTGTCAAGGTCCTGGTTAGGATCCTTATTTGTTTTTTGCTAAGCTTTAGAGCTTCTGTAGTGGATTTTCCGCGAGTACCCCATGATCAGTTGTAAGAGATGTTGTTGAAACTCGTTTTTTAAATACAAAAATGGTGTTTCATACAAAGAATTCAATTACGTTAAATGTTATCCGGGTTTAAAGGAAATTATGTTACGGGCTATCGATTATTCTGTCTTAAGATTCAAAATATTAATATATTGGCATAATTCAAGTAAGGTATTCAGGTACAAACCAATCAACAATCAATATATCTGAAAATAATCAATCAAAAATCCTATTTTTATGTTTTTTTATCACCTTACATGAAAAACATAAAAAGATATTATCTTCCTAGAACACAGGCATTATATCTGCGATGTCGATCGTATATGGTGAACCAACCACAAATGGGTGTGTATTGCGATCAGAGATATTGCGTTCTTCGATTCTACGATATGATAATATTGATTTACATAAATGCGTTTTTAATCAATTTATTTTACCTCGGTCATTTTTGTACTCTGTACACTGTACTCTACTCTGATTCTGAAACTTTATGGACTCCACCCCCCCCTAACTCAACTTTGCCTACAACTCTTAATTTTTTGCTCAAAACAACGTTTTTCTATTGCAAAAATTAGTTTTTCTTCGAAATAAATACATGGTTTTGTTAAGAAAACAGTTATTGAAAGGTACGGAAAAATACCATTTCTATTTGTATTCCTAAAAAAATCTAATTGTATGTTTGCGAGTATCACCTAGTCTCAGAAAAAACAATAAAATTCAAAGTCGAGATCACATTTCATAGGTAAAAATAAACAACATCAAATGCAATGTTTGATGCGGAATGCATCGAAACACGTGTCACAATAGATTTTAAGAAATAGTGGTATTGACCAAGTAAAACTCTAATTTGAAAACCTGAATGAATTTATAACAAAGTAACAAAGAATAGTATATATTTTGTATATATATATATATATATATATATATATATATATATATATATATATATATATATATATATATATATATAAACACTTTCATTTTCATACATTGTTTACTTTGTAAACAATGTAATACCACTTTTAAAAAAAACTTATTTGTGACCACCGGTTTCGGAATTTTTTTCCATCCTCAGGTCATCATTACGATTTGACATTTGTATAAAAGAGACTGTGATAAATATTAAACCAAACATGGAATTACCACAAATTCTTGTTGACTGGAATGACCCCGTCTTCCTGGGAGAAGTTGCACAGAATCGCTCCCAAAAGACCAGTAAACGCGGCCCAAGAGAGCCACCTGACGATTAGAGGTTTCCACTTCTTGTGATGGAGCAGAGTATTCCCAGCTTGGACTCCGAAGAATACGTGAACTATGGACAGCAGACATCCTGAAAGAATGTTAAATAACGTGAAAATTGCGGTCAATGAATATGGATTACCTACTAAACTATGCATAAAAATAGAAATAAATAATTAAATTACATATTTATTATTACATTTTATCAACTTTGAAATATAAAAAGCCCCCATAATCTGGTAGAAGGAGTCCTTTGTTGCTGTTCTACAGGGTGGCGCAAGATCAATCACCCTATCGGAAGATGTTATAATTTTTGCAAATGGCGTCGTACGTTAATCATATTTGACATTTGTAAATTAAACAGCTGCAGTTTTTAAACAAATTTAGATTTGCGTAAAATTATTCACCGAATTTTGTTTAAAAAAAACTTTTTTATTAAATAAAAAATGATTTAGAGCAATGAGAACCTTTACAGTTTTTTTGTTAAGTGAAAAAAATGATGTTTTGAATATTGAAAGCATTAACTTTGTGGATCATCTTGATATATTATTTCGAGAAATAAAAATACTTTGTATTCTGATCCACTCACATGTGATGTGAGTGGATCAGAATACAAAGTATTTTTATTTCTCGAAATAATATAGAAAAAAAATGATATTCGTGAAATGGCTGTGTTGATACACATTTGTGTCCGTTTTATCTGTTTGTATATTGCAGCTGTCTAGTTTACAAATATCTAATATGATTGACGTAAGACGCCATTTGCAAAAATTATAGCATCTTCCGATAGGGTGAATAATTTTGCGCTAGCCTATAGCTTTGAATAAAATACTTGTAGAAATACTTCATTTTAGGGGTGAATTTACCAAAAAAGGATTCTGGATCGAAAGCACCGGATTCATAAATTGTTTTGGCTGTTGGGTTTTGGTAGATGTGGCTTTCTCCCAAGACTTGCACATCGATGTATTTTGTAACTCCGCCAATACAATCTTTATTTGTCCAATTGTCTTGTTTACCACCAGGTCCTATATATCCTCTGCCAAAAGAAAAGTACTCAAATATATTAAATATCAACTTTTTTTTGTATATTAAAAGCATTGCTACCGTTCGTCACTCATTCGTTCTACATGTCCAAACCATTTCAACACACCTTTCTTAATTTATGAGGCGAATGTAATTGGAAAAAAGAGCAGAGGAAGACCGAGAAAAACATGGCACGATCAAGTATGCCAAATACTTGAAAGTGGTCAGGTTAGAAGTCGTAATAATCGGCGGGTATGTATGAGGAGATGCGTTAACGTGGAAGAGGCGAAGAATGTTTGCAAAGATAGAGTGGTGTGGCGTTCTATTATCTCTGCCTACCCCTTCGGGGAAGGGGCGTGATGGTTACTTAGTTAGTTTTTTTTAGTATAAGTTTTGGTTAAATAAAAAAAACCTTTTTTGTTACATTATTATTTGTGTTCCAGTCTTGTTAACCTTAATCCCATGTCCCAAAATGAGAAATAGAAATTACTCATCGGGAATATTTTATGTATATATGACTTATGTATGTAATATGTTTTGAAAAAAAAAATATTATATCGGACAATGCATTATTCACCCTACGGATGAAAGTGTCTTATATGAAACATGCATCATTCTTCCCTTTTTATGAAATAAGATGGAAGTCTGAGCATCCCAGGGCCTACAATCTGGCATTTGGCTGGCTCAAGCGATCATTTTATACACTTGTGTAACGTTCACCATTCTGTCCATTAATAGTATAAATAAATTAATAAAAAAGATAATACTAACGTGGGGCACCCTGGAACTGGAGCACAAAACACTACCAAAACATGTATCAATACGAATATTAACATAATCACCCATTGGACCCCTAATTCAGTTATATCCATGAACATTTTGCTCCATTTTCCCTGAAAAAAAGTTAAAATTGTAGCCGAAACTGTTTCGGGACTGTGCTCCCTAGAAATAATACAATATTTCGCCTTCGTTTTTTTTCGATAGGTTGTAAGTATTTTTTTTATGACTCATTTATATATTAACACATAAAATTTTGACTTGACTCTGGCCAATATCTGTACCCGACGGATTCTCCAGTTCTTTGGACACGCTGCGCGTGGCAACGAGGATAGCCTGGAACGACTAGTTGTGATCGGTAGCCTGGAGGGAAAGAGAGGGAGAGGAAGATCCCACACGATGGACCGATCAAATTAAGGCAGCAGCAGGCACCTCAGTGGTTGGAGCGCTACGTGCAGCGCAGTCAAGGGATAACTGGAGAAGAGTCATTGCTTCTGCAAGGGTCACAACCCTCAGCAATGAGGAATAAGACGGAGAAGACATAAAATTTTATATTCTCCTACAGTAGAAATAGGTTCGTAAGATACAACACAAATAACATTTTTACATTTTCATGCTTCAGGGATAAACTGATAAAATGTTCTACGAGTAGTTATAAATTTAAACCAGCACGCGATCCGAATAATCCATATTTTTAAACATCTTGTAATATTTCTCAAAAAACATGTTTTTTAAATTATTCAGTGACAAGTATTTTACCATATCAGTGTTTGAACTATCAAGTTTCTGGTGATTATATGCATTGATCAGGTGAACTTTTAAAAATCAATCACTAATATAATATATGTTTCATTAATTGATTCGTCAGTCACTTTGTAGTAAAATCAATCCACTTTTATTATAAGTTTTACTTATTAAATACCATTATTTCTTAAAATTTTGTGTCGGGTTGTGTTCGCGTGGTTAGTGTCGCGGACTCTTAAGTCAGAGTTTCTCGGTTCGAACCCACTCTACCGCAATTTGATACGTATTTCTATTAATGAGCCGCCTAGGCTCACAGAAATAGTATGAAATTGAAATATTTATGTAAATAATGAAAACACAAATATTTATCTTTTTCAACAAAAAAATTCTACCGTGATACCTGCTTCGATGCATCGTTTTCAAACACCGTATACGGTGTTTGAAAATGATGTGGAATGCATCAAAACACGTGCCACGGTAGATTTTAAGAAATAATTATATTTACTAAGTTGAACTGAAATAAAAAATAATGTATGTTGTTAATCAAAAAGTATATTCATCTTTAGCTACAATTGCTAACTCACTGTTGGTTCTTCTCTCTTCTTGGCGAATATCACAGCAATGGAGGCGGCCACAAAGTAGCACACCCCGAACCTCTGAAGTACTCCGAATATCCTCATTCTTTCTAAAGGCGGACCGTACACTGTTCCAATGCAAAACCCAATCACAAAAAGGGTGATCGATCTCTGAAAAAAAATTAACTCATAAAAAGTGAAGAAAAAAAGATATTCATCGTTCACTTTGTGTAATACCACTTAAAAAAACACTTCTTCGTGACTACCAGCTACAGAATAATCATTCCATCACCAGTTCAAATGTAGATTAAAATGAGATTGTACAATTTAGAAGGAGAGAAACAATTAAATCGAATTAAACAAATCCGAATGTAGTCGGAAAAAGAAGCAGAGGACGACTGAGGAAAACTTGGCACAATCAGGTATGTCAAATACTTGAAAGCGGCCGGGTAAGGAGTCGTAATAATCGTCGGGTATGTATGAGGAGATGCATGAATGTAGAAGAGGCAAAGAATGTTTGCAAAGACAGAGTGGTGTGGCGTTCGATTCTCTCTGCCTACTCCTGCGGGGAAGCGGCGTGATGGTTTGTTAGTTAGTTAGTAAGAAACAATTTCATTTTAATATACATTTGACCTGATGATGGAATGATTATTTCGAAACCGGTAGTCACGAAGTAGTATTTTTTAAATTGGTATTACACAAAGTGAATGATTAATGATATGGAGCGTGTTATATTACCATAGCAAAGAGTTAACAATGCTTTTAATATACAAAATATATCAAGGATATGGGACTGAGAATTTTTATAAGTCCAGCATTTCCTAGTATGCGAAATATGTACATCAGAAAATAACCTCCGTACATATCGTAGTCGTACAGGAGAAAGTGACTAACTAACAAAATGTAAAATGTTCAGGAGGGCCATTTAAGTCACTTTTGCTTGGTCAATGCAGTTAGTCATTTTTAACAAGTCGATATATTATACTTCCAAGTTTAAAATCCTTTGGGATTTTTTTCAGGGCAATATTAAGCTAGTAAGATATCAAATGGCCAACGATCACGTTTTTGTAAGAAATGCACTTGGTCACTTTCTCCTGTATGGCTACGATATTTCAGCATTAATTACTTTTTTTCTTTTTTTCTCTGTTTTTATTTTATCTATTAAACTTCAAAATGTTGAATATCAATAAAATCTTATAAATAATAATTTCAAATTTGATGTAATCACAAAATTGCTCTTACCCGGAGAATGTCCATGAGCGCTCTGTACTTGGGTATGCCTTTAGAGACGATGGACTTGACCGAGATGGGAATACAGACTCCCATGATCCAGAGGAAGAATGGGAAGACGAGGTCCCCCACGGTGAGACCATTCCACGTGGCATGCTCCAGCCACCAGTACCTTCCAGCGCCGGCGTTCACGAAGATCATCACCACTATACTTAAACTAAACAAAATAACACAAAAATTACTACAACGTTTTGAGTGTGTCCAAATACTTGTTCACAAAATCTGGATTATCTCCAATTAAAAAAATAATAATAAAAAAATAAAATAAAAAATAAAATAATAATAATAATACAAAAATTACCTATGACAACGTGTAAATTTAAATATACTCATGTATTTGACTATAATAATCAAGCACAAGAGCTCAGTCTCTTTTTTGGAGAGGCTCAGCGAATCTAAAACTAAAAGTTTACCATATGTATAAATGTTTTAGAAAATGTATTTTCTTGTACTCAAAAATGTAACTATATTAAATAAATAAAAAAATACAAAATAATATATATTTACAACATTTGAGAATTTGAGTGGTGTGGTTGTCAATCATGGGTAGAATTGGTGAATGTTACATGTGTGTAAAGTTATCACTTAAACCAGCCTATGGCGGTCGTGAGCCCCGTAAATGCTCAGACTTCCATATTCTTTTCATCTATGTTGAGATGTCAAAAACATAATATAATATATTTTTCCACCTCCGTGGTGTAATGGTAAGCGTGTTAAGCTAACGTGATGGAGGTTCCGAATTCGATTCCCAGGGGGGGTCAAATGAATATAAGTGATTTTTCACTTTATTTATTCAATATTACCATGGACTGGTACCTGAATCTGAAAGGGCTAATCACCTTTCCTTCGTGTGTTAACGATCAAGATAACACTGCGTTTATATAATATAAAGCAGTGCCCTATGCACCATTGGGGTGCGGATAAGGGTTTGAAGAAGATCATAAAATTTGTTGAAATGTATGTAATAATTTTCGCTGATTGCTTTTTTCTTGAATTCTGAATCAAAATATTCGCTTGCATTATGTGTCTCATTACTAATTATACAAAATTTTCTTACTTAACAAAAAAAATATTAAAGTGCGTAGACTTTACTGAGTTAAGGGTATACTCTCAAACATACAAATCAGCACCCGAGTGTATACTGTCTGCGCATATTTTTTTTTACAATATATATTAAAATTTAACGAATAAATATGTTTTTATATATTTTTTAAACTTTCAATAACTATATACTATATTTATTTCGAAGAAAAGCTTATTTTGCCAATACAAAAACGGTGTTTTAAGTAAAAAATTCAAATTACATTGAATGTTACCTAAGTTTAAAGAAAATTAAGTTGCGGGCTATTAATTAACCCGCCTTAAGATAAAATAATATATTCGGCAGATGCGTAGAGGGTCATCTCAACAATGTATGGTTTTTATCATTCCTATATAATCCTATAAGATTCAGATCAGTTCTGCAGTTAGATTATAAGAAACACAGGAAATGTTACCCTCGGAATGTGTCCAGTGATTTAACACGCTTTTTAACAGCCAATTTTTTGTCATCTTGTTCTCCTGAAGATCTTTTTGAAAAAAGTGATTTCAAACTCAGTAATGATAACTTCCATATTGAAATTAATCCACATATCATTAAAAATAATACGAGAAGGGCTGAAAAAAACACAAATTTTAAAAATTAATAAGCTTTCTGTTGATGGTTTTAGAATGATTAAAGAAAACACTTGTTTTTTACCACTTGAGTTTTATTATAGACTACATTTTAATTTAATAGATACTAATCACTCATTTCACTCTCATAAATTAAAATTATTACACCTTGTTCCATATAAAGGCCAAATTATGAATTATCTTGAAAATTTAGAAATCCAAAAAAACCTAAATTCTAACAATAATTTATTAAATAATATATTGTTTCAAAATTCTTCACCGTTGCTTTCCATTTTTCCTTTGTTTTCAAACTCCGCCCCTTGACTAATCCTTTCCCTTTACTTTCCCCTCTTCTTATTTATAGAACAATTTTATATTTTATATTTTAGTTATTATACAGACCTGAATGATGGAAGTTTAACTTTTGAAACATATAGTCCATAATAAAACTCAAGTGGTAAAAAACACGTGTTTTCTTTAATCATTGTAACATGTCTTACCACAAAGTTAATGCCGAAACAATAAATAAAATGATGGTTTTAGACATGCAAAATGAATAATATTCGACTTACGTAAATAAATATTCACAGGTTCTTTTTCTTCCAAAAGGGTGCAAGAACCGTTGTTAATTTTGAGACTGTATACACCAAATTCGCTAACATCGGGTTCAATATCGCACAGAACATTACTGAAAAAAGATAAGAATATATGAAAACTAATAAAAATAAATAAAGCAATAAAACAATGCTAATGTTTCAATAATTTAACGTTATCAACCTGTTTATTTCTTGTGCAACGGTGTATCCAAAATTTCGTGTATAAATTCTCCATACCTCACTGTACACAGTTTTAATTTTAATAACATCACTAGAAGGTTTAATTTCTGCTACTTTTGTGTATGGGCACTAGAAAAGAGAAGATAATATTTTTTTAAAGTACTTAACTCTAATATAATAAGGTTTAAGCATTGTTGCCAGGAAAGATTTTCAAATATATAAAAGAAAAATGATGTGAAAGTAATAATAATAATAATAAAGCCCCTATCCGCACCCCAATGGTGCATAAGGCACTGCGTCATATAAACGCAGTGTTATCTTGATGGTTTACACATGAAGGAAAGGTGATCAGCCCTCCGCTTTAGGTACCAGTCCATGGTAATATTGAATAAATATTGCAGAGAAAAAAATCATTTATATTTATTTTACCCCCCTTGGGAATCGAACCCGGGACCTCCAGAACGGTAGCCGAGCGTGCTGACCATTACACAACGGAGGCGGACAAAAGTGTGAAAGTAAAATGATCGGTTATTGTTTTTTTCACTAAAGCCTTCCGCTTTTTTCGATTACGTTTTAAAGTAAGCAAGAAGTGTATTTAAGCCTTTTATATTATTTTTAAGATAAATTAATTTGGTAATACCTTCTTATACTAAAAATAAAATAAATATGGACTGTACTAATTGAAAACTGGTATACAAATTATGAATAATTGATTTGTTGCTTCTCGCATGTAAATTATGTAATAAGCTACTTGAAATCAATGACAGATGTTCATTTTATATTTAAGAGATTCATAAATTATAAAAAGCATAGAAGGGTAAGGCTCAGGCATGTTAATAGAAATTAATATAACGTACTTTTGATAACGTGCATTTGAGCATTAAGTACGAAGTATCTTTACATAACATAAATATATCGCCAATTTTGTTTGATGATGTTTGAGGGATATTATCTCTCATAAAATCACTCTCAATGTATGCTTTGTAATGGAGGGACAAAAGCACTTTAAAACATTATCTGACTACCGGTTTTCGGTCCAAGTAGTCATTCAGGTTAATATTTAGATATTAAACATACTTCAGTAAACTACTGCACTGGATGTGGGTAAATATTTGGGTAAGAAAAAAGTTTTTTTTAGTTTTATTAATTTTATTAAATTTAAACAGTTAATAAGCATCCTATATCTTATTGTATAATTAATTAAAAATTAAACTATTTTTCCAATGTTTGTAAAAATATGGGGCTATTGGTTGCGATATCAATATTTTTTTTTCATTTCCTATATACAGAAAGCAACCCTTGGTGTATCAGTTATTTTTTAATTAAAACATCAATTTAACTTTTTATTTCATTAATATCTTTTTCTTCCATATTCTTATTCGTCTACGTTGAAATGTCAAAAAAATAACGTAAAAACTAACTCCTAATTGGAGATAATCCGAATTTGTGAACAAGTATTTGGACACACTCGAAATGTTACATTCACTTACATTGTAGCATTGACTTGACAGGGAGTAGAGCCAGGAATCCTGATCAGTATTATTCAATCGTAGGTAGGCTTCATCTATTTTTAATTCAGTGAGATTTAATCCATTGAATACGTCTACACCTGGATCCTCAATCCAAGACATTGTGACGTAATATTATTCGGCAATGTCCAGTGCAGTGAAGGATAGTTGAACCTGTTGAGAAAAGTGGTTTTACAATCTGCGGGTTCCTTCAATGTGTACGTGACTTAAATTTCGACGGCTCTGAACCAAGCGGTGCCAACTCTATTTTTTCTTAAATTTAAAATGAAAATTTATATAAAATATTAGGGATGGCGTAAATTTGACATATTTATTCATCCGAAGAAGTTGAAGTAGAAATTATCGAAATCAAAATGTAAATTGTCTTCTTCATCTTCAAGCTTTCATCTGCACCCCAATGGTGCATAGGACACTGCATAATATAAAGGCAGTTTTATCTTGATCGTTAACACATGAAAGGTCCAGTCCAGGGTAATATTGAATAAATATTAGAGTGAAAAAATCACTTATATTTATTTGACCCCTCCTTGGGAATCGAACCCAGGACCTCCAGAACGGTATCCGAGCCTGCTGACCATTACACTACGGGGTGGACAAATTGTTGTATAATTAAATTTATGTATTTCTCAAAATGTTCTAGATATTTGATATTGTTTTTAATAAAAAATACAGTGAAAATATTTAATCACAGTTTTTTTCATATTTTATCATTTTGACGAATTATATAAATAAAGATTATAATTAAACAAGCACTAACATTGTTTCGTCTAATTGATTTTGAAAATTAAAAATAAAATCCGTGAAAAAAGGTGCCGGAACGCCGTTGCACTGCATTGCATGGGAAAAAACCCTGATTAAAACTATTACCTTTCAATTTTTTTCTTCATATATATATCTCATCATACTGTTACAGCGCAGAAGAAATCTCGATTTTAATTTTCCTTTATCGATATATTTTAAGCCGTTCGAGGTGAATAAAATTGGTAGAATAATTTTCATTAAGAAAAATGTAATGCTGGTAAGTTGGGATTAGCACATTTCGATTCACAGCGGTCAATATAATAAAAACATATTGTTTGCGATTCAAGACGAGGGTGGGCGAACTGTTGAGAAATATTTTGCCGACATTGACCCACTGTGTTATATTATATATTTTTTTAAATGCCAAGTTGTAAATAATTACTATGTATTCAAATACGGGCTTAAATCTCTGATATGTTTTTCTGATAAGTAAAATTAGTATGCTTTTATATGCATTATTATAACAGTACATGAGGGTGGTGGATATGGATTTAAGACTAATTAAAAATCTAGACCAGCGGCTCTCAAAATTTTATAGCGACGGTACCCTTTAGAAACACTAAATATATTTTTCTTTTTTAGACCATCATCCGCACCCGACTATGCATATATCACTGCATCATATAAATACAACGTTATCTTGATCGTTAACACATGAAGGAAAGGTGATCACCGCTTTTAGCTTCAGGTCCAGGGTAATATTGAATAAATATTAGAGTGAAAAATCACTTGTATTTATTTGACCTCACCCTGGTGTTTATGTCTGCCCATATAAATCTAAAATATGTATGTTTTTTAGAGTGGATAAGAAAGAATGATAAACAATGATTTTTTTTAAATCAGCAATTATCTATTATACGCTGATATCATATATCGCTCGTCATTGTTGCACCAAATGAGCGATATGAACGTATGCAAACAGCTAATACTTTGAATTAGTTATTTTATATATTTTCCAAGTAAAATTTTGATTCGAAAATATATTTTGTATATCAAAAGCATTATTAACAAATTAAATTAAATTGTGGTATGGTAATATAACACTCTCCTTATCATTCATCGTTTACTTTGTGTAATACTAAAAATAAATTTTAATAGGAAATAATTAAATACTTATTACCTGGTGCAAAAAAGGTCTTTCGGTGTAGAATTATCCGAACTTACGGTATTTTTAAGGTTCCCCGTTATCTATGATATAAATACCGATCAATGTATTGTTATAAACCGCAGATAGGACATCGAAATGCGAATTGATAAGTGTTTTTATGAAGTAGATTACTGGAACACAGTACTCGCTATAAATTGCTCCTTATCATTGTTTTGTTATACGGAATATTATTATTATACTGTATATTATTGCCGAAAATTAGGGGTATAATTCAATAAATTGGAATGAGCAGTACATTATTTTATGGTTGGTGAGTAAAATAATAATAAACTTTTACAATCAATAGATAACGTTTTTTAATTGCAAGATAAATGCATTGCCGAAATAAACAAACTGAACGTACGAATTATATACAATGGGGACAGAATATTTTTTTCGTTACATGACAATTTTGTATTAAAGGTAATATTTTCTATCGATCAAGTAATAATCGTAAAATGGTTTAGAAAATTAAAAAATTATAATAAAATAAAAACAATCAACATAAATTGTTCATGTACCGTGTTTGGTTTAATATTTGATTAATTTTAAAGTTCTCATGTACAATATAAATATAACGTACTTATTTGACTATACGCCCTCAGTGGGATTTATAATCTTACATTTGTATTTATAAAGTACGCGTAAACACACACGCACACACACGCACACACACACACACACACACACACACACACACACACACACACACACACACACACACACATATATATATAAATATATATATATATATATATATATATATATATATATATATATATATATATATATATATATATATATATATATATATATATACAATATATATATATATATATATATATATATATATATATATATATATATATATATATATATATATATATATAATATATTAATTACAAAACTATGCATGTCCGTATATTATCCTATATTTAATCCTTTATTGCTTAATTTAAAAATGCTTTTAAGTGTGAAATGTAGATTTTTTAGTGTTACCAATTTTCTTCAATTTAGACAGTTAATAAACATCCCATATCTTATTTTATAATTAATGAAAATTTAATACTTTTTCCAATGTTTGTAAAAATATGGGGCTATTGGTTGCAATATCAATAATTAATTAGCACTTTTTTTCGTTTCATATATACAGAAACCCTTAGTACATCACTTATTTTTTTAATACAAAAAAAATAAATACCTTATTATTTAACGACAAAATAAGAATTTGTACAATGACAAAAACAAGACGTATACTTTATTCACTTTATTTTCCGTTTGACGTTATTATAGGATTGAACATTTGCATATGACGATAAACCCGCCTAGATCTGCCAGATTAATCTACCAAAATATTAAATCGATAATGGTTTGTATTGAAATAAGTTTACCGTATGTCACTGATGCGAGCGCGCCATACAAATGGAAACCTCTTTTGCAAGATTTATTGTTTTCTTTTCTCAGCAAACACAAAGCACATCACTCCCGCGAACGCGTGAAGAGGTTACTAAACACTCAAAAATATCCAACCGTATTAAATAATTCATTCGACATGGACACGGTTGAATGTCCCAACAAACGAACTTGCATGTCGCGATGTCACTGCCAGATTGCTGCTTACCTCGACTTACTTTCGCACTCTCACGACAAAATTTACGACCGTTTAATAATTTTTTTGCCAATATAAAAAACCCACTCAAATCCACGATTTTTTTTGTGTTAATACACTAAAATGGTGATCATGTCGTATGATTTTTATCTTAGACGGTATATAAAAGCTTATTATCACAATAAAAAGTTTGTGGAAAGTAAGTAAATTGAGAATTTTCTTTGTTATCTTCTTTCGAATTTCGCGCGGGCGCGATAATGTGTCAAATCTTGCCAGAACATCAGAAATTGTTGCCATTATTCTTAAACAAGTAGGTACTAAACGCAAAGCGCGGGGGAGTCGAAAGAAGCATACGAACATTTTCCTTTAAGTATGAATGCACAAAAATCTCTTTATTCGTACACGTTCGTTTTTTTACTGAATTGCAAATATTCCAAAGTAGGTATTTTTGTGGGTTTTATGCATTCGGAATTCCGAAATGAGAAACGCCCGTGTGCTGAGTAAAAGCCGAATGATATATCGCTCACTCCTTTCAAGAACGTCATAAATCCAAAATCGTCAATTTTCAGTTGTGCAGTTGTCAATCTTCAGTTGTGTTTTCGGAATGCCCAGAAAATGTACTACATCCCAGCAAAAGAGGAATATTTTTAACTCAATATTTACCCGCTACAGGGCAGAAAATGTTGTTTTTGCATTTTGAAGAAAATGTTTTGCTTAATAATTTTTTTAAATATACTAAATATTTTTCAAATAGAGAAAAAACCTTCAGGTTTTACCTATAAATATGTGTTGTACAGTAAAAAGTTCAATAAGTGGCTTGATTTTTAATACATTGTGTTATATTTCTAAACTTTAAAAACGTTCTGCCGAAAAGTTTTTTGATTTATTTGAAATTGGCGGGTGATGCTTTCTTATAAGTATTGAAATATAATTTATATATATATATATATATATATATATATATATATATATATATATATATATATATATATATATATATGTGTGTGTGTGTGTGTGTGTGTATATATATCCACACCCAATGGTGCATAAGGCACCAAGTTAGATAGGCAAAATGTTATCTTAACATTGTTAAGTGATCAGTACTGCCCTTTAGGTACCAGTTCAGATTCTGACCTTTTGAATCCCCTGGGAATCAACCCGACAAGGTAGCCAAATGTATTAAGCACTATACTACGGAGGAGGGTATGTATATGGTAAGTCATAAAAAAATTTGTATCCATAACGGAGGAATTATGCTTACCCAATAAAAACATATTTTTTTCTGTGTCATTGGCGACATAGCTATGAATGTCCGTATTTTTCCAATTTAAAATCGCTAATTTTGACTACCCAACACCGGGACGCGCGTTTTATTTTAGCTCCAGAAGTGAGATGTTGAGTAAATGTAAAAAATGTTATAAAAAAATTTCATTAATTGATTCGGCAGTCACTTTGTGGTAAAATCTATACATTTTTAATTAATGTTTTACTTAGTAAATACCACTATCAAACACGGTGTTTGAAAATGATGCGGAATGCATCGAAATACGTGTCACAGTAGATTTTAAGAAATAGTGGTATTTACTCAGTAAAACATTAATTAAAAATTATAAAAAAATCACTTACTAAATGACTGACAAGTAAATGGTGCTCGCTTAGTGTCCACCTCCTTTTTACTAAGGTGGTATGGGACATGTGGAGCGAATGGATAACGAGAGAATGACTAAGAAAATATATGTGGCAAATGTGAGAGGGAAAACAGAGCGAGGACGACTGAAAAAGACTTGTCACAATTAGATCAATCAGAACCTAAATCCTGGCGGCGTCAAAAGTCTGCGTAAACGGAGGGCATGTATGACTAGATGTATGGATGTGAAGGAAACGAGGAGTAAATGTCAGGACAGAAGAGTGTGGCGTTCCATCCTCTCTGCCTACCTCTGCGGGGAAACGGCGTGATGGTAGTAGTAGTAGTAGTAAATATGATTTATTTTGCATTATCATTATTCTGGATATAAACATTGCTAAAGTTAGAAAATAAATGTATGCCTCAAATAAAAATAAAACAATTTTTTTTAAATTTATTAAAAGCTTTATTTTACAAATACATAATCCATAGCTTTGATATATCATGTATGCATGTAGATACATAACTAATATATAAAAATCATAACATTAATCTCGTGATATTGCAAACTTAACTTAATAATACAGGTAAATATGATCTAACTACCCACATCAGCTGAAATAACAATACTTAATAAAACATAATGCATTTCAGTTTGACTTAAAAGACATCAAAGCCAACATTCATCAATTTGGTATTACAAAATGGCTTTATGACTGATTTTTTAAATGATAAATGTCTACTTTATGATACATAACATACTATTCTTTTATTAATATGTTACGAATGTCTTTTCAAATAAATAGTTTTTGCTTTGGTCAGGCTAAATTACGGAAATATAATTTACCAGCATTCTATGAAAATATAATAAACAAAATACTACAAAAGAGCTATACAAAATCGTAAATAAATAAAGAAATACATATGATTAAAGGTGAAGAATTGTTGACGTAAAATTAATATTTTTCATGATAGTTCAAAATTATACCTACCAAATATTAACTTGTAAGTTATGTATGTTTGTATTTACTATACTATTTTTTTCATATAATCATTAGAAGAATGAAATATGTACGAAAAAGCACTTACGCAAATCACATGAGTCTACGTTATTTCAAAAATAATATATTCGCAATGTAACATTTTTACATTAAAAAGATTTCAAATAAATTTGATTAAACATTAAATTCAAACAGTTTATTTGTCATGCAATTCCTGCAAATTCATGAAAGTTCTGAAAATTAATAAAGTGAAATTAATACATTGTTGTTTTACACAAATCATTTGATAGTTTTATATTACATATAAGCTATGCTATATTAGAAAGAAAAAAAAGGTGTGAATAAAATAAGTCATATAGTGTTTTGACAAAAAAAATGTGACTTATGTAATTTTCAAATGAAATCAATGTTTGGCAGAGTCAGAAACTATATAATTCAATAAAAGTACAAAAATCATGATATTTTGTATTTGAAAACAACAAATATATCTTATTATTTTCCTTTTTAACACTGCAAAATAAAACTGTGTGAAAATGTATATTTGAGAGGCTATTAGTGCTGAAGTCTTTTTACCGACACTTTGCATTTTTCTTTTGAATATCTATCACAACACACTACTCTGGTAAGTAAAAACACAGTAGGTACATAACTACTAAACGTAATTTTTGTTGGAATCAAAGTTCAGATGTTATTTTACCAAACAATATATTTAAAATTCAATGATTTAAAGCATAATGTATTATGTTTTTATAATATCTATGTTATGTTTTACATGAGGAACTCTTCAAAATACATTACAATCCATACGTAACTTTTTTGCTGTTGTTGGTATAATTACTATGTTTTCATTTTTATCAGAGTAGTTTTTTTACTATTTTCGATATTTTGCAGTTGGATAATTAAGAAAGTTTATGAATAGATTTTAAAATAAAAATATATCATTTATTTGTGCCTTTTTCTGGTACGGAACTATTAGCCTCTCAGATCTAACGTCAAGTAAATATGCCTCATATATAAAAGATATGTTTTTAGAAAGTGTCATTATGACAACTGAATGATATAAGAGGAATGTATTTAGTTGAAGAAAAAAAACAGAAAATAAACATAAAATAAAAAAAATTAGATACTACTACCTCAAGCAGTCAAAGATTTTCTTAGTAAAAGTTCAAGCCTTATAAATTAATTGATATTTTTATGACATTGTCAAAAAATACATTATGTAAATTTCAAAATTGATTAAAATTTAAAGCGATGATATATTTTAACACTCATTAAATTAATTATTTTTTTATAATAGCCCTTTTTAAAGGCAGTCTTCAATTCATGTTATAGAACAGTTACCATACGTAAACTGTAACAAAATATTGATTTGTGTGCCAATGTCCCATATTAGCTAATGTAATTTTAGTGATTAGTTAAACACCTAAAGCGATTATTAAGAATAGAAAAGTATGAATGCTACTCTAGGCTTAAAAATTGTGTAAAAATGTAATATTAAAGATTATATTGTGCCATTAGCTTATAAAATGTGAAACCAAAACGGATATGTAAAGAAACTCCAAGAACAACATTTTTGTGAATTCAATTCACCATATCACATTCGTACAATACTATTGATCCGTAGAAATCATAATCTGTATTATTAGTCGATTGATTGCATTATAAAGTCGATATTCCTTTGTAGAAATACCATGTAAAAACACTTATACATATGTGTCAATATGCATTATATAAAAAATGTAAACAGATTTAGTAGCAAAACTACTAACTAATTTGATTATACGCTGCTTCTGTAAAATTGATAGTTAAATTGTTTTCCACAATGAAGAAAAGTATTGATTATCTCTAAGATAAATTTATATAAAAAAAATGAAATACTTTCATTTTACGTTAACATTTTGGCAACATATTTATCATTGATATCCAACCTATGAATATTTTAAAAATAAAGCAGGCTTTTATATTTAAATATTGAATTTTATGTTAATTTATATTATCCATCCATTCGTATAAGCATTTATTATAAGTGTGAATGCTGCAAGTTGGATGAATACATATATGTATTTTATACAAGGATATGTAGGGTTAATCTAGGAATATGTATAATCACTGTTGGATCATGCCTATGAGCATTATACTACACAGTTATTACCATTATTAAAAATACAGCTCTTTTTTTTAAATATTAAAATAAAACCACAAATAATATTACAGGCGTTGGATGGTTAAAAAGTCACACATAATACATAAAATATATTGCGCACTTTTAAATTTCCAAAGAAGATATGACGATTTCTATTTAAAATTTTCAAGTAGGAAAAAATTATACGAATTTACTGGATCTCGACCCTTTCCTGAAACATCGTAAATATCTGACGAATACTTTGTTTTTGGGAAATCCACTCAAAATAAATATGCGCCAATCTTTGGATCGTTACAAGTGTTTTTTTTTCCAGATTTATTTTGAGCAGATTTACTAACAAAAAAGTATACATTGGATTCATAATGTTTCACTGGGATTGTGTAAATTTTGCAAGGTATTTTGGTATAAGATTTTTATAAGCCTTTCTTATAATAATTCACTTATCACTTTCTTAGTCTAGGTTAGAATTTTACGGTTGTGAAGCGATGGAAGGACACTTTTGAAAGGTTAGTGATTATTGCGAGGGGTTTGTAATTTGGCTCGGAGGCTGGAGTTGCGGAGTTAGTAGCAGCAGGCGGGTGTGCGTGGTGGCGGTGCAGTACATATCACCTAGATATGTACTGCAGGGGGTACCAGTGTGTGGTCTCGCAAGTGAGTTGCATGGTCCCCAGAGGCAGCTGCACTCCGCCCAGGAACTGGTTCTCCTGCAGAGGGTCGTGATGCCACACGGTAGCCTGCAGGCTGCGACCCCGTACCACCTCAAGAGGCAGACGATACTCCAACTAGAATCAAATAACATTTTGAGTGTGTCCAAATACTTGTTCACAAAATCTGGATTATCTCCAATTACAGGAGTTATTAGTTAGTGTTAAAAAATAATAGAATCAAATATAAATATTCTAGAACCATGTTATCTTTTAACCTTTCTCTTACGGTGCTAAAAACTTCCGCGTGCAACATCATCATCAAACCCTTATCCGCACCTCAATGGTGCATAGGGCACTGCATCATATAAACGCAGTATTATCTCGATCGTTAACACACGAAGGAAAGGTAATCAGTCTTCCCCTTGAGGTACCAGTCCAGGGTAATATTGGTAATATTGAATAAATATTACGAGTAAAAACATCACTTATATTTATTTGCTCCCCCCCCCTGGGAATCGAACCCGGGACCTTCAGGACGGT
Organism: Brachycentrus maculatus; assembly: GCF_059751285.1. Taxonomy (NCBI): domain Eukaryota; kingdom Metazoa; phylum Arthropoda; class Insecta; order Trichoptera; family Brachycentridae; genus Brachycentrus; species Brachycentrus maculatus. The sequence goes on along the minus strand of NW_028280844.1, from coordinate 616,204 downwards.
AGTCAAGCGTGCTGGCCATTATATTACGGAGGCAGACAAAAACCGCGTGCAACAGTGATATGTATTTTGTACACCATATGAAAATATGATATAAAAATGTGAACATTTCTAAATCTCGATTTTATTGACCATAGTTGAAGTTGAAATGTAAGAAATTTGTAATGCTAGCTCCGGTAAATATCCAAAAATGAGATAAAAATATATCGTAAGTAGCTGCCATAGCTGGCGTAGCGACACAACCACCCCGAAGGGCATCTTGTGCACTACTAAAAGGAGGTCGGCAGAAATACATGCGCATGTATTTCTTTGCGTACATGCGCTGTACGCAAAGAATGGCACGCACACACGCACGCACTGGGAAACGTTTGTGTATTAGTGATTCTATCCCCGATCCTTTTCACAAATTATTTATTTCCGTCACTGCAAATGAATAACTTTATTTTTAATTAAAGTTTTACTTTATATTAAAGTACTTTTATTTATTGGAAAAATATGCAACAGAATATTTAACAAATAATAATAATAAAACCCTTATCCGCACCCCGATGGTGCATAGGGCACTGTGTCTTATTGTTGTCTTAACGCAGTGTTATCTTGATCGCTTACACATGAAGGAAAGGTGATCAGCCCTCCGCTTCAGGTACCAGTCCATGGTAATATTGAATAAATATTACAGTGAAAAAATCACTTCTATTTATTTAACCCCCCTTGGGAATCGAACCCGGGACCTCCAGAACGGTAGCCGAGCGTGCTGACCATGACACTACGGAGGCGGACATAACATAATATATGCGGGCGGACATATTTAACAAAACATAATATAATATAATAAAATTTAAAAAATAACATTCCAATTAGAGGTTTTCACTTACGTAATCTAAAAATAAAAATAAACTGTCATGTACATAAAAGTATAACTATATAATAAACTAACATTACAAGTTTTAATCAAATAATAGAAATTTTCTTTATCAACTAGTCTAATAGACATCAACAGTATTTCTCTTAAACATATTTCTTTAAACATTGTTGATGTCTTTTTCATTAAGCATTACATTGCACATATCGCAAGCTCGATTTAAAAATGAATTTTGGTAGTACGTATACATATGGTTTTAGAATACATAATTGTATTACGGAGGTATACAAAAATTATTTAAGTCCGTATCTATTACATTTTATATAGATATTCTCATTATAAGAGTCGAATAGTAGTAAATACATATCACCTGGAAGGAAAGGTTAATATGTAAAATGAATATGTACTTTACACAAATAATTCATACCATTTCCATAAATGACGGGTGACAATTCTTCTTTAAGACTCTGGTTTTTCTTTTAGTTTCTTTAGAAGGGTCCGGCATCAAGTATACCTAGAATTATACATACCAGTTTAAAAACTTTATTTTTAATTAACGGATTGTTCTGCGATGGGAAAAGCAGGAAAGAAATAACTCTGATAGCAAAATTAGGCCAAGAGTAACTCTCCAATAGCATAAGTACGACGGAAGTAACTCTGTTTTAGTAAAAGCAAATCAGAAGTAACTATTTATTACTTATCCGCACCCCAATGGTGCATAGGGCACTGTAACATATAAACGCAGTATTATCATGACCGTTAACACATGAAGGAAAGGTGATAAGCCCTCCGCTTCAGGTACCAGTCCAGGGTAATATTGAATAAATATTATTTCTTTCTAACCCTTATCCGCACCCAACGGTGCATAGGGCACTGCATCATATAAACGCAGTGTTATCTTGATCGTTAACACATGAAGGTAAGGTGATGAATCCTCCGCATCAGGTACCAGTCCAGGGTAATATTGAATAAGTAAATCGATAATAATAGAGTGAAAAAATCAATTATAATTATTTGACCTCCCCTGGGAATCGAACCCGGGACCTACAGAACGGTAACCGAGCGTACTGACCATTACACTACGGAGGCGGACAATGGCAAGAATAGGTCAGATACAACTCAGTGATGGTAAAGACAGGTCGGAACCAATTTAGCAAAAACTAAAATAGGTCAGGGGTTACCAGATAATAACAAAAATGGCTCGGAACTAACTGTGATTTTAAGAGATGAGTTTACCTTGACATACGGCGATGGAGGCACTCCTTGTGGTGTCATGGGAAGAGCCTGCGCATGAAGGATGAGGACAGAAAGTACTCCAGCAGAATACTGGATTGATATCTTCAGTGCTCCCACTTCGCTGTTCCCGATATTCTGTTGTTGCTCATCTATAAAAAAAGAAGCATATTGTAACAAAATTTTGAGTGTGTCCAAATATAATACTTAACCTTACCACAAACATGTTGGCCAACAGTCAATATGTCAGTGCGGGCTAAATCTAACATTTGGCGGCCATCTTGTTGAACAAACGACAGCTATTTTGAAGCGAATCACAACTGATTTCAAACTAATAATGGCAATTTTCATATAAATGACTTTTTTTAAACACAAATGCTTCAGTTTCTTTATGAATGGCGAGTCAAACGTCAGACCTAACCGTATTTAAATGTTTTCTGTTTATTATTTATTTATTACATTGTATTTTTAATGACTAAACCACAGATTGACAGCTCTATTTATTATTTTATTAATCATCAAATAGCTAGAAAATAGATATTATTAGTTTGACAGTCCATTCGTAAAGAAAAATATATGCGAGAAGAATGAATAGTGTTTCCATGGTGAATACTTTAGTTCACACATCTGGATTATCTCCAATTATATAGGAGTTATTTTTCATATTATTTTAAGTACAAAAATAATATTAATTTTGAATATAAAAGTTTGTGTTCAATAAAAAAGCTTCTTCATCTCACCAATAGATGTCTCTAGTAAAAATTCTAGTGATTCTTGTACAATGTTTCGAAATTGGATCATACATACCCATGGTTGTCAATCATGGGTAGAATTGGTGAATGTTACACGTGTGTTAAGTGATCACTTAAACCAGCCTATGACTCTCTACATAAAATATAGATCCCGCCCGTTTCAGGGCGCAGCATATATTTACAGGACGTATTCATATGTCCTACCCGTTGCCGATATTGTTTACGTTTGACGCCCGGTTAACAGGTTAATTGTAAGGCTTACTTTTGTGTTTTACTCTTTGCGGTCCGACATCTTGTTGGTCTCTCAGCATCGGATGGAAGAATGTGTACACGAGGTCGTGATGCGCAATCTCATCGGCCAGACTAAACAGGGAGCTGAGGAAGGCTTGAACATCATTGTAGCGTCGCTCCGCCGCTTGCTTTGTGTTGGAACGACCCATTCCCAATCCAACGGGAAGACTGGAAAGAAAGAAATAAATCCGTATACATTCATATAAAATATCACCATAGAACAGCGTTTCCCAACCTTTTTTGGCTCGCGTACCACTTGGTAGTACATCACGCTTAGTTGTACCAGTTCGCAAAAATTATTGTATTTCGAGAAATTTGTTATTCTATTTCCAAACTAAAATTTTATAGTGTGACTATATTTCACAAAACTCAATTTATTTCAGTTTAAAAAAATACCATAGGTTTTATTTTTTTCTAATAAAAATGAGACATTTCAACTTAATATATTAAAAAGTGGTTTTTTTTTTAAATAAAAGGTGCCAAAGTTCATTTCTTGCCGAAATTCAAAACAGGGACATTTAAAGAAGAACATTTTTTAACAATTAATATTCATTAAAAAAATTCATAGAATTAAATTAAATTAGTTGAAATGAAAATAATGTTATGTGCCGCAGGCAATTTTTTCCTAAAAACAACAAATTTAAATAGAAAATTTATGAAAAATACAATAGTTTAAATGATATTTTTATTACTGATTATTTTTCGCGTACCTCAGGTGGTAAGCGTACTACAGGTTGGGAGCAGCTGCCATAGAATTATTAAAATAAAAATAAAATAAAATGAAGTAACAATAAAAGATAAAAATTACACCTTGAAAGTAAAATTAGGGATCGCAATAGTGCTTTAGTAGAAATTTTGAGTTTTGGAGGAGATGACCTAGTTTTTTGAGATTGTTATATAAGAAACTATTGCTAGCATGAAGCTAGTCGGAGTGAACAAAAAAAATGGAATGGTGTAGCGGTAAACATATTTTGCTACAGAGTGTGAACTCTCAGGTTTGATTCCCGGTTGTTTTATTTATTTTTTATATATTTTTTTTAATTTAACATAGTTACTTTTTTTTACAATTTCATAAATTTTTTACTTAATACAATCTTATAATTTTAAATGCGCTGAGCCTCTCCAAAAAAGAGACAGCGCTTGTGCTTGAAGAGGGACTTTTTTCTTCATTTTTTGTTGTTGATAGTATCATGTAATACATTTTTTTTAAATATTACTGGGGAACATAGTAGCTTGAACAGAACTAGAACATATTAACAATATCTTGTTTAGTTTTTTATTGTATAATCTGTATGATTGTAGTGTTCATTAAGTTTCTTTTTTAGAGTGTACAGTCTTTTTTTTTAGTCTTTTATATTTTTAATTTCTAAAGGGAAGCTGTTGATTTTTTTTATTCTGAAGTCTCTCCTGAAGTCTACTGAATGCATGAACTGTGTTTCGAGTTTAATCAATATATCTAGAAGTTCCAAGAATTTGAACAGTGTTGTTGTCAATCATGGGTAGAATTGGTGAATATTACACGTGTGTAATATTCACCAATTCTATGATGGTCGTAAGCCCTGTAAATGCCCAGACTTCCATATTCTTCTTCATCAATGTAGAGATGTCAAAAAATAATGAAAAAAGTATTTATAATTATTATTGCTATTTTTGTAAAATTATATATCAAGAGGGTTTACACATGTTTTTCTAACAAAGTTTTATTTTCATTAAATTTATTTGGCAGTCACCCAGTGGAAGGATGTTTCTGCCAGTGTCGAGTAATTATTTTTATTTACAAACATGCGAAAGTTAAAATATCTAAATGAAAATATTTGTAGTTCAATAGCACATACTAGCTATCCCACATTCCGCTAATTCGTAACATCAGATAAATAAAGGCTGCACAATAAATATTTCAGTACAGATATGATCTAGCAATTAATAATGATCTGATAGGATAGGAGCGGCCGTCACTGCCAGCTAAAGTATTTTCATACAATTTTAAAAATGACATCATTCGGATTTTTATCAAATATCAGATAATTTAGGGTTAATCCACATAGCTATGAAATAAACATGGCAGAACGGGATAATGGGCAGGAAACTATTATCTATAAAGATAAACAATATGGAAAGGAAAACTAGCGCAGCGTAAATTGTCAAATAATCATACTACAGAAAGATTAGTAAAAATTGAATGAGAATGATGGCACATTCAGAACTTTATGTTTTAGTAAACAATTAGTTCTAGCGGACTGTCTGAAGAACAGTAATTGCTTATGGAAACAATGTTTCAAAGTACCCTGGTTAGCAGTGTTGCCATATATACAGATTTATCTGTACTGATACAGATTTTAGGCTGCCGTTACAGATGACAGATTTTACTCTTAGGTAGTACTTGTAGTTTTATACAGATTTTTGGAATTGGATATGATAAAACAGAAGAATAAAAATATGTATAGATTCGAGCATGATTAACATTTGATAATAAGTAGGTGAGAATTTGTTTTATATTGGAGTGCGTTATTTATTATTGGGTAGGGTACTATTTTGTCTTGTCATGGAACATTATGCAATTTACGCAGCGTACTACAGGATTCCCCAAAACATGTCTATTTTGTTCATGCGACCGAGTGTTCATTTTTTATACACGTCGCATAATACGCAACGTTTTAATCAGTGCTGGCTGGAATATAATTATTTTAATACTTGTTTAGAAACAAGTGAAAAGGGTGAAGAATATGCATACTGTGAGTTCTGTTTAACAGATCGTGCTATTTGTATCAAAATTTCAAAGCAATGGCAAATAGGCACCCACACAGATTTTATGTTATTGATTCTATACAGATTTCTAGACTGTTTGATTCAGATTTTTTGGTTTGGCATATGGCAACACTGCCTGTAAGATGGACATACAAATTTAATACAAATTTTTTTATTGTCTTTTATATCATTGTATAAATATGTTAAAAATATTTCGAGCTCAAAATGAAATAACTGGAAACAATGCAAGGCTGAGATAAGCATTATCGATAAAATTAAGAATGGTGTATTGAGATGGTTTGGGCATGTGAATCGAACGAGTGAAGAAAGAATAGTAAGACAAATTTATGAGGTGAATGAATGTAGTTGATAATAGAAGCCGAGGAAGACCGAAGAGAACTTGGCATGATCAAGTATTATAAATGTTTGAAAGTGGTCAGGTCAGAAGTTGGAATAATCGGCGGGTATGTACGGAGAGATGCATAAATGTGGAAGAGGCGAAGATTGTTTGCAAAGACAGATTGGTGTTACATTCTATTCTCTTCGCCTACCCCTACGGAGAAACGGCGTGATGGTTAGTTAGTTCAAATCGAATCATTGGCTATTTTAATTGCTGTTTATGAAATAAAGCAGTAAGGGCGTTTGTGCACTACACGGAATTACATGGAATTTTACCGTCCAGCATGTCAGTTAGCGTTTTAAAACAATTATTGGCTTGGATTGGCTTGTGCTTTTGTCCATCTTTCTTCGGATCAGTGCTCTTGATCGGTGGGTGAACACGTTGCGCGTAAATTCGATCACGCTAAAAAATTCCGTGTAGTGCACAAACGCCCTAAGGAGTCATAAAATTGATAGTTTTTTTTTTATTAATATCAAACTTAGATATTTCAAAACAAGCTTTCATTTTTAAAGAAATTCACATTTGGAAGCTGGTACAACTGAAAATAAAATGACATATTGTCATGCTGGAATAAGAGTGCAAATTTCGTAATACAATTAAAATGATATCATTAGATTTATGGAAAATGATAAGCATTTAGTTAATCTGGCAGTAAGCTAATCATGAGTAAAAGATATCTTATCTGCAAATATGTGACGGGTAACGGACTGCAAACTCAAATATTCAGTGTGTGTACGTTTACGACAATAATGAGAATCTAAAATGAAAAGGATTCTTAAGCATGTGTAAACAAAATGGTGAAAAACCCGGCCAGTGATTAGTTTTAAATATAAATTATAAAATGGCTGTTATAAGAGTGTTACCCTCAGGTAATTAACGGAACAACATGATCCAGATATTAAAAAAAGCTATGCAATTAGGAGTCTGATAAGTGTATGAAGTGAAATCGGAATTCTGCATTTAATTATTGACAAAAGTTAAATTAGTAGTCCATTCTTGATGATTAGAAGTAAAAAATAAATATGGCTAAAGGCATATCAAAGTAAACTAAATGCAAATGAAATGAATAGAATATGAATTCCAGATGAATATGTGGTAAAGTGTACCATGATAGAAGTAAAAATGGGGAAATATAGAGAGCGTAAGGGCGCTTGTCCATTACCCGGAATCACACGAAATTTTACAGTCCGGCACGTCAGTTAGCGTTTTAAAACGATGATTGGCTTGTGCTTTTGTCCATATATCTTCGGATCGGTGCTCTTTATCAGTGCTTGAACACGTTGTGCGTAAATTCGATCACGCTAAACTGCTCTAGTCGTTTTCAGTTTTCAAAATCGGACTGCCGGACGGTAAAAATAAACTTAAGTGTCATAGGATAATCAAGGCAGAAATTCTGTACAAATGTCACTAATTTAAATATGTAGTGCAGAAAAAAAAATTGTGAAGGGGTCGAAGTAAGTAGAGGAAGAGGAAGATCCTCATAAGATGGACTGACCAAATCAAGGCAGCCACAGGTTCATCAGTGAAGTGGAGGAAAATAATAATACAAGTGTTTAGTGGAAAAGGAGAAAGAGAAAATGGTTGCTCAGTAGTGAGGATAGTAGATAACTTTATTATTCCTTCTAACCTTTTATTTGCAATGACTTTGGCAATCCCTTGTGGATCCGTATTGTCAGGCAGTTAAAGTAAACCAAAAAAAAATGAGAAAAATTTGAAGAAAAGCAAAATTAAAGTTATCTGCACTACAAAGTTAAAATGTTAACTTCCGTAGGTAATCCCAGTCATTTATATGTGGAGTGAAAGATACACAACGTAAGAATAGATTAAAGATCTGAATATCATTGGATTTATGGATATGGAACAGGGAAAATCTGTATGTAAGGACATAGTAATATGAAATTCCAATTTATCTACACACCTCTGTGGTGAAATGCCTTGATGGTTAGGTAGTTACCGTATTCAACCCTTTTAGACCTGTTGCGCATAATTATCCTCACACATTTCTAAGCTTTACCTTAATCGTGTCGGATTGTGGTCCCGTGGCTAGTGTGGCAGACTCAGAAGTCAGAGTTTCTTGGTTCGAATTCACTCTACCACAATTTAATACCTATTTTTAATAATGAGCCGCTTAGGCTCACAGAAATAGTTTGAAATTGAAATATTTGTGTAAATAAAAAAAGACAAATGTATGTTTTTTTAAAAAAAAAATGCTTTTTTTATTTTTATCTATTTTCAATTAAGTATCAACAGCTTTAAAAAAATTGAAAGATGAAAATTGTGTTTTTACACAGTAAAATTCATCAGTCAAGTTGTGATAGTGGTGTTGCGGATTTCTGATCCTTAGGTCTGTGTTTTAATCCTCACTTGATTTCCATTTTCAGCCCGAAATGTCAAAAAAAAATGTAAACGACATACAAATTAACCCGGAAAACAAAAACAATCAATGTTTTTGTTTGCAACATTAAATTGTAAAAAAAATGTGTTTTTCCATTCCTCGTATTTCAGATGGCAGCTCGGGGATCGAATGGCTGGGAATGGTGGCCTTTCTCGGGGCCATCTACTGCGCTGTGTTGGGGGTGTTCAAGAGGTTCAGTGCCAATATGAACTTTAGCAGCTCCTCTAGAGAGAGAGATTCGGATGTGACTCCCAGAGTGGCTATCTACAGAACGTTTGCAGAAAGTGACACTTTCACGGCAACAAGAGAAGGTACGGGATAAATATTTGAATAAATATACCCTATTCTATCTACACTGAGACACCGCCCCCTGGTTATACTGGCGTAATTCATGTGATTTAAACAATGAATCATATCAATGTGGAATGGAGCAAAGATTGGTGTTTATTTATATTACTGTACATTCTGTTTTTTGATGGAATGAAGATGTTGGAACATACTTATTATGAGATGTTGTCTTTTTTTATATAAAATAGTAAAGCATACGTTATTAAGTATCATTTAAACATTTTAAAATACAGTGGAACTTCTCATAATGAGCACAATTCATTACAGAATCTTACTGGTTAAGCGAAACATTTATCTTTTTATATTATTTCGAGAAATAAAAATACTTTGTGTTCTGATCCACTCACATTTTTATTAACGAACTAGTTTCGGCAACAAACTGTTGCCCTCTTCAGGGTTTAATTTATTACTTAGTAATAAATTAAACCCTGAAGAGGGCAACAGGTTGTTGCCGAAACTAGTTGGTTAATAAAAATGTGAGTGGATCAGAACACAAAGTATTTTTATTTCTCGAAATAATATATTAATATGATCCACAAAGTTAATGCTTTCAATATTCAAAACATTTATCTTTTTGACTGGCGCAGAAGTCCCGGCTCATAAAAGAATATTGTGAAAAAGACACTCGCCAGTTCTCTGTAACTCATTATTCGAAATGTCGCTCGTTTAGAAAGCAAATTTTTTTTTTGCTTGTTATGCGAATTACTTGTTATGAGAGGTTCCACTGTACATTTGGTAGAATAACCCAAGACAATATTTTAAAAGGCCACGGTAAGTAATTAATGATAGTATATTGTTCCGCATTTTAGGAGCAAATGGCAGCTCTCCAACAGTTCAACAGCCATCCGGCGTGCCGAAGGCGGAGCCGCAAGTCACAATTGGTAGACCTAAGAAAACAGCACCAACCCCACCCGGTGCAGCTAGTGCGAACAATATGAACAATGCGCAAGCCGGGTCGAGTGGGAATCTCGCTTCAAACCAACCCGGAACCTCCGCTGCGAGCAAACCCAATGTAAAAGATGAAAAGAAAGGTAAAGGTAAGGCGACTAAAGACAAGGACGAAATAAAGAAGAAAGAAAAAGAAGAGAAGGCGAAGAAGGAGAAGAAAGAAAAAGAAAAAAAAGAAAAGGAGAAAAAAGAAAAAGAGAAGAAAGAAAAAGAAAAGAAAGATAAAAAGGACAAAATAAAAGATAAAGGAAAGAAAGTTAAAAATAAAGCGCCATCTACACCCGTCGCTAGTGTTACAATAGACGAAACGGCCGTCACTTCGTCTCAAGCGGCGGTACCCTCTCCGGCGCCTCCTCAATCCACCGCGATTAATCCTATCGCGAGGAATCAAACCATAGCTCCGCCGCCTTACCAAGAAGAAGACGTATTTGCCAAGGTCCGGAAAAACGAAACGGGAAACATCAGAGGACAGCCCCAAAACAAACCGGCCGAGAGCGAGCCCAAGGGATTCACCAGCAGCTGGGATCAAATAGCCGAGCACAGGCAGAACATGCACAGGGAGATCAAGGCCTTCAGTCCGCCGGCGAGGAATCTGAGAGCGATGGCCAACCAGAGCGTCGCGGACGCAAGGGAGGGGAACAGCCAAGGAAACCCAACTTCAAATACACACCGGAGATATTCTCCACCGTCTGACGTCAGCAGTGGACAAGAGAGTGATACAGAAGCGTAATCGTCAAAATTACAGGGTATACAATACAGTGAACTGATATTACATTACATTTCTCGAGTAAAGCCGACAGGGGATAAGTGATTTAATCATTTTCAATGTCAACACATTTCGGATGGGTGTTTTTATGCCTGCGACCGCGGAGACAGGATTTGATAATTATGTCCATATAGTTACGACCTTAACAAAGAGATTGGTACATAGTATTCATATAAAAACATTAAATATGTAATAATATGTACCCTGACCATTATTAGTATATTAATTAGCGTCGTATACTAATCACAAGAAACCTAAGCACAAGTAACCACAAACCCAATTCCAATCTGTAAAATTTTCTTTTGCGGCTTTCATGCTACCAAAAGTAAGCATATAAAATGCTTATAAGCATCTCCTGCTCTCTGGCAACAGTATGTAAAATACACTTTTTAGCGTTTCCCGCAAACAATGTGTATTTTTACACCAGCGGACCGCTGACGATGAGATTTGATAATTATGTACATATGGTTAAGATTTTAACAAAGAGATTGGTACATAATATTTAGATAAAAACATTGGATAATTCCTTCAATTCTGACTTCGAAACGAGGCCGGCGCAGATAATAAAAATACCCGTCCCGTCCTTAAACATCAATCGACCGAATGGGTAGAAATACCTTTCCAGTTCTTAGTAGGTTAAGAGTGAGCAAGAAATGGTCTTCGATATGCTATTTGGTACGATATGAGACATTTAAAAACTTTTTCCTAATGAAATGGCATACTGTGAAAGATGAAAGTTTTTGTAGAAAGAAGTGTTGATAATTTATAATATAGACGTAGTAAATATGAAAATGGATTCCCAATACAAGTGAAATACATACATAAATTAATTGCACTATTTAAGAGAATTAAAAATATATATTGCGGGTGTACTAGCAAAAACGTTAACTTGAAAATATGCAATTTTGACTTAATGATGCATATTATACATACTATAAACTGGAAAAATACACTAAGTATTATTATGGTATTAAACAGGGATTATTCAAACAGTTTTTTGCCAGTATACCCACGATATATTATACTGTATGTGAGGTTTAATATTTGATAAGAATAAGGTTTAATAATTGAAGTTTGTAGCATAAACGTTATACGTATTACATTTTGAATTATTGCTGTTAACAATTTTTTTTAAATGTGTTATAGATGAAAGAATTCAGTAAAAAGATAAAATTTCATATCAGTGTTTCAGTTAGGGATTATGTTACATGAGGCAACCAATTAGTAAAATATTTATGTTACAGCAGATAAAAACTAGATATGTAATAAATATTACACACAAGTTTAATAAAAAAAATTGTGATTTGTTCTTATACCTCTATTATCTTTTCTAAATCCAGTAGTCCAATAATTACCTTATGGGTTAGGAAAGATGAAAAGTAAAATAAATGAAGATGAAAAGAAAAATAAAATAAAATAAGCATGAACTTAATTTAATGTTAATTTTTGACATTTTAATTTAGGTGAAGAAGAATACGGAAATCTGGGCATTTACTGTGCTTACGATTTTCATAGGCTGATTTAGGTGATCTCTTTACACACATGTAACACTCACCAATTCTACCCATGATTGACAACCACAGGACTCAAATTCTTGGAACTTCTATAAATACATACTGTACAAATTCGAAACATAGTGCTTGAATTCACTAGAATATCACTAGAGACATCTATGGTGAGATGAAAGAAGCTTTTTATCAAGCAGAAACTCTTTCATTTGTATGTAAGGTGAATAATATAAAAAATAACTCCTAATTGGAAAAAAAATCTAGATTTGTGAACAAGTATTTGGACACACTAAAAATGTTGTAAATTAATTTAATGTCACTGCATTTAATGATATTTTTGTGGCCACATTTCGTTTTCGTATATGTAATACTAACAAAACCTCAATATAATTAACTCAGAACCACAATGTAATGTAAAAAAAAATGCAATTATTTTATTTGTTATATTTCTATACAAAAGATACTACCAACTGATGCAGCACTAGATACTCTGACCCCTTGAAAAAGAACATTATATGTGATATGATAACTTAACCAAGCCTAAAACGGTCGTAAGACCTGTTAATGGCCAGACTTCCATATTCTTCTTCATCTATGTTGAGATGTCAAAAAATATAATGAAAAATGTTTTTAAAAAATTCTCGCATTTTGATAGTATTTTTGTGTAGAAATATCAAATACTCTGCTATTTACATAAATCTTGACATACAAATTTGATACCACTAATCTCATATTTCTCCACAAAAAAAACTAATTTAATTGTTGCCATTAATTTTTCAGAGTGTAGTATTTTTGTGTAAAATTGGTGCCAAATAAAGATCCACTACTTGGCCCATTCCTTTTTTATATGGCAATAAAAAATATAGTCTTCTTATCCCTTAAACCCTTATCTGCACCACAATGGTGCATAGGGCACTGCATTATATAAATGCAGTGTTATTTTGATCGTTAAAAAATGAAGGAAGGGTGATCAGCCCTCCGCTTCAGTTACCAGTCCAGGGTAATATTGAATGAATATTAGAAAAAAATCACTTATATTTATTTAACCCTCCCCCCCGGAATCGAACCCGGGACCTCCAGAATGGTAGCCGAGCGTACTGACCATTACACTACGGAGGCGGAAAAAATATAGTAGTATGTAACAATAAAAAGAACTTTTTTACCTATACATATTTAACGTTATCATTTCTCATTCCCTAGATGTTTAATATTAGATTTGGCTGTTAAGTTATGCAGCACTTTGCTTGTTTGAAAGATATGGAATATTTGGTACCACGGTTGCTCTCTGCCAGAATGAGAGGGGAACAATTTGAAAAGTCTCTTACCTATGAACTTTGGCGAGTGGAAAATGAAGGCATATCTTCTGATACAGTTCCGTGAAGTGTTTATAGCTTCGGTAGAGCACAAAGGGGGTGGTTTGTCCCTGGCGAGATATCCGCAAAGCATACACGTAGTACTTCTCAGGATCGTACCGCTTTTCATACCCCAATACTTCCACGTTGGTCAACCGCCCTTCTTGGGCAAGTCTGAAAGAGAAGAGAAATTGTCAATGAGGTAATATTATTTAAATACAGTAAAACTTCGATTTAACGGACCTCTATTTAACAAACTTCGGATATAACGGACAAAAAATCCGGTCAAATGTAAAAAAAGTTAAAACGTCCTGGAATATTACACATGCTTAAATTCAAGTGTTACCGCATTTAAAAAAAATTATCGACCATAATAATCACAAAAAAACATTGTTTGTGTTTTGTATTGTTTATATTATGTTTATTCGTCCGCCTCCGTGGTGTAATGGTTAGCGTGTTTGGCTACTGTGCTGGAGGTCCCAGGTTCGATTCCCAGGGGGTGAAAATAAATATGAGTGATTTCGTACTCTAATATTTATTATTATTACCCTGGACTGGTCCCTGAAGCGCAGGAGTCATCACCTTGCATACATGTAAGTAACGATCAAGATAACACGGCATCAATACGATGCAGTGCCCTGTGTACTATTGGGTGCGGATAAGAGTTAGAAGAAGAATATTGTTTATTAATATCTAAATACGATGTTTTATTTTCAAAAAAAAAGTTTTTGATTTATTTTAAGCTTATTTTCGTATAACAGACTTTCAGTTTTAACGGACATCCCCTCTTCCCAATAAGTCCGTTATAATGAGGTTTTACTGTACAATTATTTCAATTTGGACATAGTTCAAAGGCGAGACTGTAATATGGTTGCTGCTTGTTAACGAACGGAGACAGACCGACGGAGACTCAGACGGAGAGTGCAAATTCTAATAATTGTATAACAACAGTAATACAAATCTTGATAACCCGTTTATGAAGAAAAATGCCATATTTGGGTACAGAGAATTATACGCAGAGAATTATAATACCGAGAAATACAGTTTTGCAACAATGACTCAAGTGTAGAGATAAAAGTTATCTTACGTGTATGTTTTAGGCATGAATGAGAGTAGTCCCGTAGAAGCATTCGACTGATCACCGGCTCTTAGCTGTGCCAGATTATGCAAGAAGAAGTTGATAGGCGTAAATCTTGACCTGAAAATATGTATTAAAATATAATTCCATGCATTGTGAGGACAAATAATATACCGCTCACTCCTTTCAAGAACGTCATAAATAAAAAAACTTGATTTTTCAGGAGAACGTTTTTAAAGTTTAAAAAAATAATACAATGTTTTAAAATTAAATATAAACCACTTATTGAACTTTTTGCTGTGCAACAGATCTTTTTAGGTAAAACCTGAAGGTTTTTTATCCATTTGAAAAATATTTAGTATATTTAAAAAAATAATTAAATAATACCTTTCTTAAAAATGCTAAAACAACACTTTCTGCCCTGTAGCGGGTAAATATTAAGTTAAAAATATGTCGCTTTTGCTGGGATTTAGTACATTTTCTGGGTATTCCGAAAACATACAGAACTGAAAATTGACAATTTTTGATTTATGACGTTCTTGAAAGGAGTGAGCGATATGGATAGCACTTTTTACTTTCTACACCTCAACATAATTTTTTTAAGTTATAATCACTTTACTTCAAGACACATAACGTGGGTCTCTGGAAAAAATATTAATTGTATATATGAATTTATAAATGAATTTATATATAGGTATATGTAGATATATATTTAACAAATGAATGAAAGAAAAATAAATAAAAAAAAACCTTTATGTAATTAATATAAAGATAACTCAAAAACTTTGTACATATATAGGTATAGGATCGTAGGAAAACATATAGTATTTTATGTCTAAAAATTTACACATCAATCCTAGTAAAAATTGTAAAGAAAATGATAGTTTATAAACGCTTATCAACCCGTGAATGCAAAAACTCAACTCCTATAAGGAAAAATCATAACTGCGTAAAAGGAATTTTTACAAGGGAGACAATTGAACCTTTGAAAGTAATATTTAAAGTCTGAATATCTTTGTAAGTTTTAAAAAAACTGCGAAACAAAAACAGTTGCACAAAGAACACAACATATGAATAAAAATGGAATTGAATTGTATGCGACATGGGATAGTTCTCCATTCAGCGATATCCAGATTAACATATAGAGTGTGTCCAAATACTTGTTCACAAGTATTTGGACACTCAAAATGTTGTAAATAAATTATCTGGTCAAATTATAAGCTAAATAATAAAATAAAAAGGATATTTTCTGGCTTTTCTCATGTATGTGATTATGATCCAGGATTTGGACCTCACATACTAAAAGAAGAGTTTCTACTCAATAAAAAGCTTCTTTTCATCTCACCAATAGATGTCTCTAGTGAAATTCTAGTGATTCAAGTACGTTGCGAAATTGTATTATATATATTGAACTTCCAAGAATTTGAGTAGTGTAGCTGTCAATCACGGGTAGAATTGGTGAATGTTACACATGTGTAAAGTGATCACTTAACCCAGCCTATGACGGTTGTAAGCGCCGTAAAAGCCCAGACATCCATATTCTTCTTCATCTATGTTGAGATGTCAAAAAATTATATCCAGATTAAGTGATGAAATCATACCTAAGAGCAGAGTGGATCAGGCGGGCAAACGCGGCAGCCGCCTCGGCCGGGGTTTGCCCAGGAAGTAAGGCAGCTCTCACATAGCCAACTGCAGCAGCCGACACTCCAGATATACCGGAAGACGCCATCTATTATACACCATTCAATTAAAAACAGTACCATAGTGAGAAAAGAAATCCATGTAGATGCGACACTTATTTACAAAAAAATAAAACCTTATTCGCACCCGATGGTGCATAGGGCACTCCATCATATAAACGCAGTGTATTCTTGATCGTCAACACATGAAGGCAAGGTAATCAGCCCTCCGCTTCAGTCCAGGGTAATATTAATTAAATATTAGAGAAAAATCCCTTTTTTTATTTCTTTGAACCCTTCCTGGGAATCGAACCCAGGACCTCCAGTACGGCAGCCGAGCGTGCTGACCATTACGGAGGTGGATAACCTTATTTAAATTATTTTAAAAAAATTCCAATTTGTAACCCCAATTCTATTATAATTTTGCTTTTATATTTTAATCTGAATTTTTTACCATTATGAAGAATTAAGTCATGGCAACTCATTCAACAATCAATTGTTTTCCGATAATGCTCATGGTAAAGTAACAATTGAAAAAAAGATAACTCATTTTCCATACACAATCTACTAATTTTATTTCATTTCGCTGTCCTTATATAAGTAACTTACCAAAGAAAATAGATTAAGAATAAGATTGTGGTGTTTCCGAACTATGTTGAATGCTGTGCAGCACAACTCCACGAAGTGGTGGAACCTTTGCGAGGGGCGCTCTCCCCCGTTGATGACATAAGCCATATCTGGTGTCAGGACAAATGGAGTGCGATCTCTAAAAAAATCAACATTTATTATAATTTCAGATCTCTGTCGATTGGTATTCTCTCAAAAATTCTCAAAATTTGATTAATCACCTTTTGAAGTTCCCAAACATCTGAGCGTCACCCAAAAACTTGCCAAAATCAATGTGGAACAGGTGTCCCGATGTCTTCAACATGATGTTATCATTGTGTCTGTCACATATGCCGAGAAGGTATGTCGCCACACTGTACCCAGCACAAGATGCTGTAAAAAGATGTTTATTAACAAATAAATTTTTCCTATATCGCTCGCTCCTTTCAACAACGTCATACATAAAAAAAAAATATTTTCAGGAGATCGTTTTTAAAGTTTAAAAATATAATAAAATGTATTTAAAATAAATAGCCACTTATTGAATGTTTTACTGCGCAACAGATGTTTTTAGGTAAAAACCTGAATGTTTCTTTCTCCATTTGAAAAATACTTAGTATATTTAAAAAAATAATTACACAATACCTTTTCTTCAAAATGCAAAAACAACACTTTCTGCCCTGTAGTGGGTAAATATTAAGTTAAAAATATGCCGCTTTTGCTGGGATATAGTACATTTTCTGGGCATTCCAAAAACATGCACAACTGAAAATTGTCGATTTTTTATATATGACGTTGTTGAAAGGAGTGAGCGATATGTCAAATTATTACGGGAGAGAAACATATGCAATTTATTCTTACCAGTGAAGTTGGTAACGGCTCTTTCATATTCCAATTCGGAAGGATTATGTTTTGCGAGCCACTCGGCAATCGGTTTATCTTTAAAAGAACCGGTCAAGCCCCATTCTACTTGGATTGCTCTAAGAGTTTCAGCCGAACAAACCATCTCTATCATACCTGTAGTAGAGAAAAAACACATTTATAATTTACAAAAGTAGGTACGGTGATTATTAAGTATTTTTAATGATAAAAAGATCAGATATCGGAAAGGTACCTTTCCTAAGTTGAGTAGGAACAGCATTGAAGGTGACCATTCGCAAGTCTAAACCTTCCGCTAACCAAAGTTGGTCCATTACCCTCATTACTTGCAAAACCAAAGCATCTTGGCGCAGATCATCACCAACCTAAAAATACAAAATTGTACAAATACGTAACATATCAAATTTTGACTCTACCCATCATTGAATTGTTTGCTACACTTTTTACAATATGACTAAAGTATTTGAGAATAGACGAGAATAGAGTCAACGAGGTGTGGGCAGAAGACAGATCTTCCGGCTCCGGAATTCACAATATTGGACGGGGATCGGACTGTTGAGGCACTGTTTAGAGTTGCCTAAGACGAGCACAATTACTCTCAAGTGATAGTTGAAGTCAGGGAGACCTGACATGACACGCACATCAGAAGAAGAAAAAATTGATTAAATATATACCTTGAAAATTGCAGGAATGATAGCATTGTCACTGCTAACAAAGTTAATTTTCATCGGCAGCGTGTTAGAAGGGAAATAAGAACAGGACCTAAAATAATAATAAAAATGTTAGAAAAATTCATGAATTCGGCGGCACAATACTGAAATACTTGTTGGTGACTAACAAATACTAAAAATTAGCTGTTTTGTGAAATACATATGAAAGTAGTAAACTCACTTTACATCTATATCATGAACTTCTTGAGATATGGATAGTGGTAAACAGATATTATGTGATTTGGTTAAAGGTACTAAATTTTCCACGCCGGCCTGCAGATTTATATTCCTAACACTTTCCTTGCAGTTTTTCACAGAGCTGGCGACCTCGGTTAGAGCCTTTAATAAAACAAGAAAAAAATGAGCACAAAAATTATTGATTTTTACATATTGTTTTGCGATAAGAATATTCATAGATTTTAGGTAAGAAATCAATTTTGGCAGACTGAGGTATTGAAATTACAAGCCGTACCTTGACTAGGAGCTGCTGTTTCAGTAATCTCTCTGCAAGATTTTCTCCAACAATGGCCAGAAGGGCTCGGAGAAGCAGCTGATTGCGACGGACCCATCTCGCCGAAGCCACAATACTGGGGTCAGGTTCGGCACCAATTGCTAAAGGCTCACCATCCAAAGAGATTCCTAGAAATTGTTCCGAAGAATTCTGCAAAGAAAAGTATCAGTTATCGGATGAAACAAACCTGGAAATTTTAAGCTAAATACCCGTATAGGTCCAAATTACACCCACATAGGTAAACATTAACAATTTTGGGTTGATAAAGCAGATTTCTGTTATATCATGTTACCTATGAATGACCTTATACTAGTCTAAATAAACTGCTGGCTTGGGTCATAAATCACAGTGTTTTAGAAATGACTTTGCATTTATGCACCTCATGGTAATTTTACCTGACTGCTTTATCTAAGTAAAACGTCTCTATAACATGAGACTATCACCTTTCATTTATAAATTTAATATGTACGTCAGTATTTGTATGTGTCAATCAGTTGTTTTACAGCATATTAGCCTGTCAATGCCATTGCCATCCCTGACAAATTCAATTTTCATAGTACAGTGAAACCCCTAACATACGTTTTTTAAGAGATTGAAGAAAAAAACTTAAATGGAGGGAAAATGTAACCGCGGGGTATTGAAAGAAAACATTTTTTGTGTAAATCAAGTAGATGAGATTTTTCGCAAACAAAAATCTAAATGGAGGGAACATATAAATTGGGGGAACCCGTCGACATGTGTTAAACATTTTGCGTAGTTTTAAGTGTGTAAATAGTGCTATGGTAGTGACGGGTAGTATTATTTGCATGCTGTGGTAGTGATTGTCCTGACGAAGAGACGGGTACGTCTCGAAACCGGTAGACATAAAAATCTCGGTGGGTGGTTTTATACTAATACTACTAATATTTTTGTAAAAAAAAAAAAAATATATATATATATATATATATATATATATATATATATATATATATATATATATATGTATAAATATTATTTTTATTTGTTTAATATAGTTACATTTTTAAGGACAACATAATACAATTTCTGAACATTTATACATATCGCTCACTCCTTTCAAGAACGTCATAAATCAAAAATTGTCAATTATCAGTTGTGCATGTTTTCGGAATGCCCAGAAAATGTACTTTATCCCAGCAAAAGCGGCATATTTTTAACTTAATATTTACCCGCTACAGGGCAGAAAGTGTTGTTTTTGCATTTTGAAGAAAAAGTATTGTTTCATTATTTTTTTTAAATATATTAAATATTTTTCAAATGGAGAAAAAACCTTCAGGTTTTACCTAAAAAGATCTGTTGCACAGTAAAAAGTTCAATAAGTGGCTTGATATTTATTTTTAATACATTGTATTGTATTTTTAAACTTTAAAAACGTTCTCCTGAAAAATCAAGTTTTTTGATTTATGAAGTTCTTGAAAGGAGTGAGCGATATGTCAAACTTAATGTTTTAGATTCGCTGTGGCTCTCCAAAAAAGAGACTGAGCTCTTGTACTTGGAGAGGGACTTACGCTCAAGGTTTAAAGTTTTATATAATTAATGATATAATAGTCTTTATATAATTTTTTTTCCAAGATTTATATGTATTGGGCATTCATTTTTTTCTTAAGAATTTTAATATCTTCTATTTTTTAAATTTCTTTAGGGAGTTTATTGAAATATTTAATTCCCAGATGTTTGAATATAAATATATAATATAAAAGTATATCGCCAGTAACTACGCTTGGGTGGCTTGACTCTGGCCAATATGTGTACCCGATGGATTCTCCAGTTCTTTGGACACGTTGCGCGTGGCAACGAGGATAGCCTGGAACGACTAGTTGTGATCGGTAGCCTGGAGGGAAAGAGAGGGAGAGGAAGATCCCCCACACGATGGACCGATAAAATTAAGGCAGCAGCAGGCACCTCAGTGGTTGGAGCGCTACG
The DNA here is from genome assembly GCF_059751285.1 of Brachycentrus maculatus. Taxonomy (NCBI): domain Eukaryota; kingdom Metazoa; phylum Arthropoda; class Insecta; order Trichoptera; family Brachycentridae; genus Brachycentrus; species Brachycentrus maculatus. The sequence goes on along the minus strand of NW_028280844.1, from coordinate 595,203 downwards.
TGCAGCGCAGTCAAGGGATAACTGGAGAAGTGTCATTGCTTCTGCAAGGGTCACAACCCTCAGCAATGAGGAATAAGACAGAGAAGAAGAATAAAAGTATAATTAGTTGAATGGTGGCATTTTTGATGATTCAGTAATCAGGTTACCTGCGGACAGTTGCCGGGTATGTCGTGCACCAGCTGCCAGTAGAGGCGGTGCGCGAAGCGGGGGGACTGCAGCGCCCGCGCCAGCAGCAGGCGCGCCAGCGGCGAGGCAGGGTGGCGCTCGTAGCGCAGCGCCAGGCACAGCTGCGGCGCCAGCGAGGCCAGCACGTCCCCCGGGCAGCGCGACAGCCAGCGCACCGCGTGCCGCCTCACCCCCACGTCGGGGAAACTGCCAACGCAAACACTCTCAATCAGTCCCTGTCTCCCGAGTAATGTCGGCATCTCAACATAGAATATCGAACCACCTGTCATAGGCTGGTCAAGTGATCACTTTAAGCACGTGTAACATTCACCAATTCTACCCATTATTGACAACCACACTACTCAAATTCTTGGAAGTTCTATATATATGAACCAATTTAGAAACCTTGTTCTTGAATCACTAGAACTTCACAAGAGACATCTAATGGTGAGATGTAAAGAAGCTTTTTACTAAGCAGAAACTCTTATATTAGTATGTGAGGTCCGAATCCTGGATTATAATCACACACATGAGAAACGCCAGAACCTCTCATTACGAATAATTCACATAATGAGTAAAGAAAAATGTGTAAAAGTTTCTCCCTTTACGAGCGAAATTTCGCATAACTAGTTACAGTGAAAAGGCAAGTCCCTTTTTCACGAAATTCACTTGTGATCCAGGACTTCCGCTCCAGTCAAAACAAAAAATGTTTAACTTAACGAGTAAGATTCTGGAACAAATTATGGTCGTTATGAGAGGTTCCACTTTACATTATTTATTGATTCGGCATTAACTTTGTGGAATGACATGTTGATTATTTATTTAAAAATTAAACACTTGTATAACCGCTAAATGATTTCATTACACATGACTAGTTTCGAAAACTAACAGACGTTTTCATCGGGTGAAAAGTAAAACATACTTTACTTTTTATAAAAAAACCCTAACTTTAAGCGGTCAACATACCACGGTAGCAGCATGTGCAGAGCATCGTGAGGGGAAGGGGGCGCCCACTGCTCCAAGAGGTGCATCAGTTGTCTTTTGCTTCCTGCATCCCAATTCATGGAGGCCAGCAGAACTAAAGGAAGAGCTCCGGGAATGCCCACTAAGTAGTGCCGCTTTTCCCATAGAATCTGTAAATGGAAATAAGATATTACCCTTTCTCTTACGGTGCTAAAAACTACCGCGTGCAACAGTGATATGCATTTTGTTCATCATATGAAAATGTAATTTAAAAACTGGAAAATGTGAATATTCCTAAATGTTACTATTATAAACCATAGTTGAAGTTGAAATGTAACAATTTTATAATGTTAGCTCTGGTAAATATCTGAAAATGAGAAAAAAAATACATCGCAAGTAGCAGAAATAGCTGTCGTAGACACACAACCGCCGCGGAGGATGACCTGCGCGCTACTAAAAGGAGATTGGCGGAAACACCACCAAGCCGCGTGCATGTGTATGCAAAGCACGTCACGCACCCACACTCTGGGAATCATTTATGTAGTGGTGATTTTATCCCCGATTTTTTAACAAATTATTTACTTCCTTCGCTGCAAATAAATAACTTTATTATACATATTATGATACTTTTATGTAATACATATTAATTATATTACAGAGGAATACAAAAATTCTGAGCTCGTATCTACTGCATTTTATTTTGATAATCTCATTTTCAAAGTCGTGGAAAGGTTAATAAAATTTCTTTGACAGTAAGGAAAAGACCGCCCTCATTTAAATGTATGTCTAATTTAAAAATTGTAACAATATTCCGAGGCGCTCTCACCTCTCTGCATTCGGTGGGCATTCTCTGGTAAGGTCCTTGCTCTATCAGGTGCATGAGCTGCTGCTGAGTGTGCTTATCCAGGGTATCGAACGAGTATTTTGATGAATACAGTTCGGATTCTTCATCCTCTTCCCAATACACTCCACCGTTGCAGTATGATGGAATTTCTGAAAAGAGACAAAAATTGAGAAATTACTTATGCATATGTTCTTATGTGTGTTTAAGTATTAAAACAATAAATTATGCATAAATGATACAATAAGAGATCCGCCAAATGGATTGGTCATGTCTAGAAACAGGAGGGTTTCCTGTACCTGATAAAAGAGAAAGCGATCGAAGGAACAAATGCCAGAGTACGTACACACCGCGAATATCTTTGCGACTCATATGAGGATACGGTCTGTTCAACATATGAGGAGCTGTAGCTGTAAGCCACAGGATTGAGACCACAGTAGAGAAGAAGAGGAAGATAAAATATGCCAGTAAAGAATGCATAATCTGAGGGAATAATAAAAGCTGAATCGTTGATTAATATTGGTGAGAAAAGAATTAAGCACATTCACGAAAGAAATTAGATAACTTCATTTTCATTCAAACCCTTATATGCACCCCAATGGTGCATAGGGCACTGCATCATATAAACGCAGTGTTATCTTAATTGTTAACACATGAAGGAAAGGTGATCAGCCCTCCACCTCAGGTATTAGTCCAGGGTAATATTGAATAAATATTAGAGTATGAAACCAATACTATTTATTTTCAACCCCCCCCCCTGGAATCCAACCTGGGACCTCCAGCACGGTAGCTAAACACACTAATCATTACACCACGGAGACGGAGATAACTTACCAATATGTAAAAGAGGATGTTGTTGAGGCGGGCAGTCGGAAGGTTCAGGTGCCGGTCCCAATCTTTTATCTGCGCACACCGGCCAGATTGGTAGAATATAGCTCCCGGAGACAAGCAAACTAGAACATGTAAAAATATATGATATTGTAACTATGAAACGTAAATCAGCCGATATGAAACGTAAAACCGATAACTTTTAAATTATGCGCTCTGGGATTTAATTTACACAGTATGTTCACCTGAAATTTCTTAATCAAAGAGGGATATTGACAACTTCTTTATTTCTGTATATTCTGAATTTAGAGGGAAACTATTTTGGTTAAAACTAGAACAATTTCTTAAGTCCAAAATTTATAAATGAATATTATATACATTCAAAGAAAAGTAATGCACTTTGTGTCAAGAAAACACATTAAAAAGTTATTTTTTCATTAATTGATTCGGCAGTCACTTTGTGGTAATATCTATCCATTTTTACTTGGTAAGTTTAACTTGGTAAATACCACTATTTAAATAGTTATTTTGTTTTAGTAAAACAACTGACAAACTTGTATAGGATTTATATAAACCAATCGTATGATAGGAGCTAACTACCGCTTTTGAGACAAAAAAAAGCCACTTTCATTAGCCACCCCATTAGCCACTTTCACAATGTGTGTGTGTACTTAAGTATTTTTTATAATCAAAATGTAACTTTGTTTTAAAATCACTATAAATATTTTATCATAACTTAATTATGTCTACTGGTTTCGAAGCTAACCGCTTCTTTATCAAGTCCTGATAAAGAAGCGGTTAGCTTCGAAACCGGTAGACATTATAATTAAGGTATAATAAAATATTAATAGTGATTTTTAAACAAAGTTACATTTTAATAATAAAATGGAAAATCACAAAGTAAGTGCTTCAAATATAAATTATAAGTATTTTTTTTATCCATATAGATAGGCGAAAGGTAGGTACATATTTACAAAACAGTGCATTTTGTGGATTAACAAGGATATTTTCACTAGCGATCATGATAAATCAAGAGACTACTAACTGTATTAACAAAATAATCCCTTACCCAGTGAAATCAAAGAGCTGAATGGCTGCCCAGCCCAATTCCTCTTGTTCAATATGAACTGGAACAGAGCTGTCATCATCGTCATCTTGCTTCTCCGGAGGTTCCTTCTGATTGGCCTCCGCAGCTTTGTCCTTCTCCTTGTCCGTGATGGCCCCATTCTGGCTGTCAGGTTTTGGCATCGTCCTCCCGCTCAAGGTGAGAACCAAGCGAGACTCTTTAGGCAGGTTGGCAATACTCAGTTCGTTCAAACTTAACCTACGGAAGACACATAAATAATACAAAAAATGAGACAATGCAACTAAGGATGAGGATTAAGCCGGAAACATACCATGTAGTTTCAGTACAAAAATCCCACTGGCGCATATGGGAAATATGATTTTTTTATTGAAACTCTAGATTGGAGATGTGACTAATGGGCACCTGTTACTTTTTGGTTGGGATGGTATCCGTTATTTTACTCAGTTTATATTTCTTTCCAGCGTAGATTTTCCGAACCATAACCGACATCATCAGATGTCAGTGAGCGACGTTATTTTATTCTTTAAAATGCAGTTCCACCAAGAAATGTCAGAAAAAAACTTAAATCTAATAAATAGAACTCTTATAAGTGTCTCCCGCTCTCTACTAACAGTATGTTAAAGACACTTTTAAGCATTTCCCCCAAACAATGTGTTTAGAGGATTTAGTACAAGTTATTATTTTTATTATTATATTATATTATTATTTTTCCAATAACAATAGTAATAAACAATATGACGTACCATGCTTCGAATATGATTCTTGGATAGAAGCCCTGGGTGTCGATGGGAACTGGTCCCGTCGACTGCATGCCCCGGAGGGGTCTCGTCCCGTGGTACACTTGGGCGTGGACCACAAACTCGTCGTGATTCCAGTTTACGGGAGGTCGATGTACTCCTTCCACAAAGAACAGCGCAGACTCCTTTACGGATGACAGAAATATTGACTCTGGATAGAAAAAAAAACACTAATTAGAATTTTTTGCAGGAATACTAATGTTGCCTTTAACTGAGGGACTGGAATTCAAACCGTGTAAGTATGTATGTATGCAACAATTTTGCCAAAGAATGATGAAAGAAGACTGAAAGCAGTCGAAATGCGATCTTTCAGACGAATATGCGGTAAAATGATCTATGATAGATGTTCAAATGGTGATATAAGGAAAGAATGCAAGGCCGAGATAAGCATTATCGATAAAAGGTGTGTTTAGATAGTTTAGTCACGGGAATCGCTTAAATGAAGAAAGATCAGTAAAACAAATTCATTTCTTAATTATTATTTATTTAATATATTTATAAGGAAAGGAAGATCAAGGAAAACTTGGCTACATTCATGAATTCCAAATACTTGAAAATAGTCAGGTCAGGAGTCATTCTATTTTCTCTGCCTACCCCTGCGATAAGCGACGTGATGGTTAGTTAGATAGTTAGCTATTTATATATATGTAAAAGATACGAAGGGTGTATTATTTATTATTATTATTGGATATTATATATCTGTAGGCAACCTGAAGACCAAATATCAAATCACTTCAATATACCACAAAATTAAAATCTTTTATTTTTAGGACAACATAAAAAAACCTTTATGTATGTTTAGGTGATTGGAATATTCCAGTTAAGATGTGATTTTATATTTATTTTATAACATTTAGAAAGTTATCAAAACAAAAATGTAATTTGTTTTTTCTGGTGTAACAAATTTATAAAAATAAAAAACCAAAACTCCAGACTTTTCGCCTCCTTTGTGTAGTAAAAAGCATCAATATAATTATGCTAATACACTTTTCTAATGTGGTTTTCCTTAGAATTTTTTTTCGGTGATGTATAATTTCAATATTCCAGTATGTGTATGTGAAATAACAAACATAGCAACTTACTTTCATTTTCTCCCGGTAAAGTATAGTGGTTGTCCTCCATCTGGAAATCAACCCTATTTGACTTGCAGTAAAGCGCTATGAAAGCTTTCACAGCTTCCCTTAACTTTTGACAGTGCAATCCCAATGTATCCTTTATTGTAGTCTGCCGAAGAGACACAGAACAATAGTCTCCTGCATCGGATGTAATTTCCGGTTTCATTATACTAGAATCTGGTTGTGTCTGTAACAACAAAGAAAAACATTAAAAAAAAGGTACAATAAATTCTTCTAACCCTTATCTGCACCCAATGGTGCATAGGGTACTGCATCATATAAATGCATACCGTGTTATCTTGATCATTAATTGCACGAAGGCAAGATGGTCAGTCCTGCGCTTTTTGTAGCAGTCTAGGGTGATATTTAATAAATATGAGAGTGTAAATCACTTTAAAATATTTATTTATTGATTTGGCGTTTAATTTGTAGAACTCCATTTTAATTTATGTATTAATTTTAAATCAAACACAGATTTTTTGAGTCTACTAAGTTGTATTTTATTAACAAAAACACATAAAAATTTATATTGTGACAATTGTTTCGCCTTGTTAGGGCATTATCAAACGAATGTTAAATTAAATTAAAATATTAATATAAATAAATTAAATATTTACTTCAATAATAAATAATATAAATTAAAAATTTACTTCAATAAGTGAATTTAAATATTATACACAGAATATATATTTTGACCTGACTGTGAATCGAACCCGGGACCTCCAGCATAGCTTACCACTACACTACGGAGGTGGATAATAACTACCAATGGTATTGATTAGTATTTTTTTTAAATGCTGTTTTTCAAAATTAAAAATAAGTGGTTATTTATATTAACTCCCCAGTTATCAAATAAAAGGTTGAAATGTGTAACAAAAGCTTGTTTTTTTTTAATTTTGATATTTTGTCTACCTTTGAAATACTTGTTTCAATTTTTTTAACATTTCACAGAAAACGAATAACAGGTGTAGAAATTATTTATGGCATATAAATACATGTAATTTTGGTCAACATGAACAAAAGCGTACTAATATACAAAATACAAGAAGTCTCTGTATAGTTGTTGGATTTGTTAGTAAATGTTAATATTAAATTTTATAAAAGTTTAAAAATTTAACGCATTTTTATGTGTTACTTCGCAAAAAGCTAAACAATATTTTGCATTTGATATTTACGTAGCAATAGTATGTAATTATTGATGTGCGCTTTGATAAATATATACAGTGATAGTAACCTGAGAACAGGCGCTTACTAGTGCCTTAAGACTCTTGAATATCTGCATAGTCTCAACGCCTCCGAGAAGCGTACATATGGCCTTCACGGCCTGTGCGGTAGATCCTGTTCTCGCATTCCCCACTTCCGATACTGATGTCGAAAGTCGAGACAGTTCTCGCTCCAGGGTTTCTGTCATCAAAAGAAATTACATTATTCTCCATTTTACTTCAGTTTGTTTATATTTTTATATTTATTAAATACCTTAGAAAATTTTCCTTGCATATTATGCAGAAAGATTTAAAGCATATTTAGTTTATATGTCTTCAAAATTATAGTAGATGTCGCTCACTCCTTTCAAGAACGTCATAAATCAAAAAACTTGATTTTTCAGGAGAACGTTTTTAAAGTTTGAAAATAGAATACAATGTATTAAAAATAAATATTAAGCCACTTATTAAACTTTTTACTGTGCGACAGATCTTTTTAGGTAAAACCTGAAGATTTTTTCTACATTTGAAAAATATTTAGTTTATTGAAAAAAAATAAATAAACAATACATTTTTTTCAAAATGCAAAAACAACACTTTCTGCCCTGTAGAGGGTAAATATTAAGTTAAAAATATGCCTCTTTTGCTGGGATATAGTACATTTTCTGGGCATTCGGAAAACATGCACAACTGAAAATTGACGATTTTTGATTTAAGACGTTCTTGAAAGGAGTGGGCGATGTGTAAAGTTCACAAAAAATGAAAAAAGTTGATCCTTAAAAAAATACAAAAGATACAATACAATAGACGCACAATGGATTCAATATCATATATCTATTAAGTCTGTCACATAGCTTACTTATTTGTCTTATTCTCTTGTCATATTTTCTAAATAAGACACCACTAAATCCGATAGATCTTTATGTCCTATTACCTATGTCTTTTGCACATTTAATTCCCTATTTCAATCTTTCTTTTTTGAAAATCGGACATACCCGCACTAAATAAGGGACGTCTTGCGATAACGTCTCATCACATTCACAAGTATAGTTTTGTCTAATTTTAAAACGAAAAGGTATTCTCAAAATGCTCCATGACCTACTAAAAAACCTTTTTTTTTTTAAAATATTTTGTATGTTCAAATATTTGTAAAATTAGTAACCTTTTATTAAACTTAATATTTAAAACAAAAAAATATGTTTTATGTACAAACATATAATATACACATATAAATTGCCATATCAATTGATATAATTTACATGTTGAAACCAATAATTAATGCATTTAAGTAATAAATGTGGTGTGTTATCAAGCAATATTATCACAAGTATTTTATTACAGTTTATTATTTTATGCCGATTTTGTAATCAGAATCGAGACCAATTTATGCTCAAACTCGTATTGATATCAGATGAAAATAATGGCAAGCATAAAAAGTGATATTTACCAAGTAAAATTGATAGATTCTGGTGGGATATTGGTGGAGTCAACCCCTGGTTTGGTAAAAGTTCTTCCAGAGTCAGAAGACTATCTCTAGTGTCGTCTCTTTCTGTCCTGGCTAAACTGGTATCTTTGGTAGATTGGAGACACAGCAGTATGTCCTTCTCTAACCTGAGGCATTGCCTCACATAGTCGTATTCTGCTAGGGAGCTGCCGGGCGTAAGGTATTCGCTCATTCCCCAAACCTACAAAAAAGTGGAAGAACAAAATGGCTTTAATATTGGCGAATATCACAAAGCAATATAGCAACAAAAAAAAACAAGATTTAACAGAGCTGAGTTAGTATTTTTTTTTAATTTTACTATCCATTTAAGATAAAAAGATTCAATATCAAATGTGAATGTACAAACCCTCAAAGTGTAGGTAGAAATATCATCATTTATTTCTCCTTCAAGTTCACAAACGACGTGCAGTATCACATGTTCCACCGTTGATTCCACTACAGTCAGAAGATTACATAATGAACAATGGTAAACATAAAGTATCAGAAGATGTCAAACGTGTCACTCACTCCTTTCAAGAACGTCATAAATCAAAAATTGTCAATTTTCAATTGTGCTTGTTTTCGGAATGCCCAGAAAATGTACTACATATATCCCAGCAAAAGCAGCATATTTTTAACTTAATATTTATCCGCTACAGGGCAGAAAGTGTTGTTTTTGCATTTTGAAGAATTGGTATTGTTTAATTATTTTTTTAAATATACCTACTAAATATTTTTCAAATGGGGAAAAAACCTTCAGGTTTTACCTTAAAAGATCTGTCGCACAGTAAAAAGTTTAATAAGTGGCTTGATATTTATTTTTAATACATTGTATTCTATTTTCAAACTTTAAAAACGTTCTCCTGAAAAATCAAGTTTTTTTATTTATGACGTTCTTGAAAGGAGTGAGCGATGTCATAAAGAAGTTGATGATTGGGAATGACTCCGCAGTTACAAAATAAGACTCCAAGAAGAAATAATAATGTTACGCAGTATATTGAAAATAGTAAGAGATCTCACCATCACACGTAAATGTTATAGGATTAACTGGTCTATCGTGGTACACCAAGAGTTTAATGCTGGTATTGGAAGGATACCTTCCATCTGATTTTGACGCAATGACATATCCAGGATTCGTCACCGGATCAGAGTAAGAATATTCACCTAAATTGTGAAATACAACATTATTTAGAAAAATCAAATACAAAACGAATATATTCCAATTTTGTCAACATAAAACAGGTCTCACATCTTATTTCCTTAACCATATCCACAAAAGCAATTAGCTCAGGTTCAAATTGCCTCTTTTTCACAAACGAAATGCATTCGTAAAGTTTGCTCTGAAATAAAAATTACAAAATATTGTAAATGAAAATCAAAATAAAAATTATTGTTTGTTGTTGAAAATATTTTTTTTTTGCCAAAACATCTTAAGCCATGCTTACGAAATATCGGTTAAAGTGACTGACATCTGTTGAAAACATGGATTTTTTATATTCTACCATTAATCAATATTTCATAAGTATATTCTGCGAGACCAACATGGTGTATGTGATAGTTAATTTTTTTCAAAAAAATATGCGGTGTGGTGAATCGAGTAGGTCCCGACTACCGACGACAAAGAATCACCATTATTAAAAGGTTGTGAGATACAAAATGTTAATAAACAGTAAGCCAGTAAGTACATTATTGTTCCTTTACAACGCCCTTCTGGGAAAACACATGTGGAGGTTGAAAGCACCTCATGGCACGTGCACAATACCCCACCAGCGGTTTCAGGGATATGTTTCTACCAATATTGTGTGGTCGGTAGTGTTAAAGTAAAAAAAAAACAGAAACCACTTACATTCAAAGTGTTGGTTTTTTTTCTAACGGCAAGAGCGGGTGGGAACGATTTTGGTGAAGGTGAAGGTAGTGGCGAAGGAATGGAATCCACGACGCCTCTCCGGCTGCTGATGGATGCATACACAGGAGTATCCTTTGAAGTTTCATGTTCACCGTACAGAAAGTCCAATGGGTCGTATTCATCGTAAACACTGCCACATTCACTGCTACTCATGTACTCTAAAATTAGTGAGTAAATATTTGTGTTCGCTGCTCCATTCATAATGTTACTAAGTATGTGCATTATAATTATATTTTATATCTTACCACATGCACTTTGGTCAGTCATCAGCGGATCAAAGGCTTCTAAAACACTTACTCTAACACTTCCAACACTCGATGAACTGCAAAAAAGTTTTTTCTCATTTTAAAACATTGGAAATTGATTTATTCTAATATTGTATTGAATGTAAGGATACAGGAAAAGTTCAATGATTCTAGTAACTAGAATAATTCTTTAAGATTCCGGTCCTTTTACCAATTCTTTCATAAAAAAAAACTTTTCAAAATTATTTTAAAATATCGGAGCACATCACTATTTTTTTTTTTTTATTTCATTCCCCTCAATTACGGGTTAACGTACTTTTACTAATAAAAAAGAAAAAAAAAACTACCTGGTATTTGCCCCCAAATCAATAAAATTAGATGACTTTCCACCAGGAGATAAAAAGGGGTCTCTGTATGAAGTCTGAAAAAAAAAAAGTAAAAATAAAATAAATTTAATCATATGTAATTTTTTTTCTATTTAATTCATATGGGAGAAATAATTACCGAAGACGTTCTTGATGAAGTTTCCGAACTAGCTCTTGTATTGCTTTTGTAAGTGGCAGATTTGTTTACTTCAGACGACTGGTTCGCATTACTCCATGCAGAATTACTGTTAGTTATTATATGTGTTTCTGAAGCGGATTCAATATTTTGCATGGTGTTTGATTTTGTTACATTTTCTTTTCCATCCTTCAATGAATTACTTCTCGCGGAAGTGTTATACAAGCTTTGTGCCGAGGGAGAAGCTTTAATTCCTTGATTTGTAAAATTAGATCCAGCAGGCGGGTTGTTATTGTTAAAAATATTCAACTGCGGATAGCTAGCCGAATTGTGAGGCGGATTAAGAACACTTTGGTTTACAGGATTCACATTACCCGTCGGTATTGTATTATTTGTAAGAAACGGCTGAGACTGCTGCGTTGGCGAAGAAAGATTTGATAGATTGGGATATATAGGTCTGGCCGCATTAAACGGTGGCTGGTAAACAAAACCCGGACTACTAGTTGTAAAACCCGTAGAGTTTTTATTATTGATATTGACACTCGTGTTTAGGTTTGGGTAAAGATTGTTCTGGGTATTGGCAAACACTCCCGTGCTTTGCGTATACTGATATTGCACATAGGGTGAGTTTGTAGGGAAGGCAATGAGTGGATTCACATAATTGTTGATAGTTGCATTTGGAGACGGATACGGTATCACATTCGGGGATGAAATTGTAGAAAAATTAGAAAGATTGGAATTGCTTCGTGTTAATTTTGGGCCATCCTTAAGAACAGGTACGAGCGCTAATTGGTCCGCTTGATGAAGTCTGAAAAAATGTTATTAGTCAATTAAAGCGGCGTTTGTTTATATTCCATATTTTATTAATATGGTGTTGAGAATATCTTTAGCTTAATTTATGAATCTCGAATTATGTACAAACCTATTTATATTTAACGTTTGAATAGTAAGTAACAGTCTAGTTAATCAGGCAGTGCCTATTGATTTGTCTATGTCATACCAAGTTTTGTAGGTAAATTATCTATGGGCGCACATCCTATAAGTTGTGTCTAGCATATAACCCATATTGGCACGGCCAAAAACACTTAAACTTGGCTAGCAAAATGAGTACCAAATTTGTATGTGTAAGTATAAATTTAAAAAAATTTACTTGTGAATGTGCTTGATGCACTCCTTCAACTCCAGGTGAGCCTTGCCGCCAGAAGCTGGTCTGGTGAAGGAGATGAGGTCGTTGGTCTCATTCTCCTCGCGGCAGTTGGTGGGGCTGGCGGAGGTGGACCTCGTGGGGCAGGGCTCGGCGCCAGGAGCGAGGGGGCGCGGGCGTCTCGCGGGGCGGCGCGGCGGCGGCGGCAGGGCGGGCGGGATGCTGCCGGACCCCGAGCGCGAGCGGGACGGGCGCAGAGGGCCATCGCACTCTATTTCTGAAGTCGGACTCGCTACAATTAATTTTGATTAATTTTTAAGCGCTGTCAAACTTAAATTCTCGGTGAAAGTTCATTGTAATTTAAATGAACCTTTTCTTGAATATTTTTCGCAGATACTTTGTTGGACATATCTACAATATAAAGATATGCTGCAGAAAGATAACATGATGTGAAGGCAATGCCTAGGTGAATTTTTCCATGACAGAAGGATCTACAACCTGAGGACGCGGAGAGCTGACCCCAGCAGTCTACAAAGACCGTAAGTTGGGATGTAGCCAGGAAGAAGAAAATACTTTTTGACACATTTTATAATCTTTATAAAATAGAACTACTTCATTCTTAACCACTTTTTATTGGTACTTTTTTCCGACTGGTGACAAGAACCTTGTCATCAGAAACATTACATTATACGTAAGGCATAAAGAAGAAATACAATTATTACAATAAGTATTTACTGTGTACCCACATGCTCGTATATAATATAAAATTGTTTACCATATCAATAGAGAGAAAAAAATCTCACAGATAAGAATACACATACACGAAATGCCATTCACTCTTTAATGGTTTCCTGGCAAAATGATAAATTATGCTGTGGCGATAGCAAAATAACCATTAATGCAAAATAATAAAACTATAGTAGTAAGTTTTGTATTGCAACATAGAAATAAACATGAACATACTTCCTTAAACAATTTACAACTTTTTACATTATCTATTATAGGACACTGTATTAGCTAATGTGGTATTATCTTTATTATAAATTACATGAAGGCATCCTGCCTTGGTCTTACAATGTAAAAATATCAACTAATGGTCCAAAAAACACGAATATACTGTATGTACCATTTAAATAAAAAATTTATAGATATTACCACAAAGTGACTACCTAATCAATTGATGAATTTTTTTTCCCATTGGAAATAAAATATGTTTTGAAATGCTATTTTTACTATAATTTGTTAATAAGTTAACCTAGACTGACTTGGAGTTTAAGTGATGATCGTACTTTGATATTATTCACAATCGGGATAACATTCCATTACTCAAACCCAGTCCCAAAGCACCATACATTACTCTTTTTTCATATAGCTCACTCTTTTCAAGAACGTCATAAATCAAAAATCGTCAATTTTCAGTTGTGCATGTTTTTGGAATGCCCAGAAAATGTACTATATCCCAGCAAAAGAGGCAATTTTTTAAACTTAATATTTACCCGTTACAGGGCAGAAAGTGTTGTTTTTGCATTTTGAATAAAAGGTATTGTTTAATTATCTTTTTAAATATACTTAACATTTTTCAAATAGTGGAAAAATCTTTAACCTAAAAAGATCAGGTTTAACCTAAAAAGATCTGTTGCACAGTAAAAAGATCAGTAAGTGGCTTGATATGTATTTTTAATACATTGTATTATATTTTTAAACTTTAAAAACGTTCTCCTGAAAAATGAAGTTTTTTTATTTATGACGTTCTTGAAAGGAGTAAGCGATATATTAAAATTTGATCAATGGCTGCTAAAAAAAAGTTGATATTTTCCTATTTGGGACAACATAAGTTATTCTTTTTTAAAGATTACTTTGTTCTTATCATACAATGCAGCTATTTAACAGTTCTGATATCAAATCTAATCTACATTCATGAATTATAATCAAGGATCATGAATTGTATTCAAAGGCATAATTTATAAAACTAATAACTTCTTAGACATAAATTACTTTTTAATCTACTAATCTAATCAAAAGCACCGGCAACATTTGGCTTAAACTTATAAAGTTTCACTTCAATTAATGCAATGATTATAAAGTCGAGACTTTAAGTCACCATTAAGTACAGTTGTTTATAAAGCAAAATAATATTTAATAAACCAATTAATATTATTTTTAAATGCTTCAAATAGGTGTTGACATAATAAAAAATCTCAGGAATCCCAAATATACAAACAATGGAAAAATTATTTTACAGTATACAAAGCTCAGTGACATTCTACATTTTCCTTTATTTTGATGCAGTATCCTATGTAACATTGGATGCAGAAATTGAGAGAAGAAAAGCGGAGATTTGGATTAATAACTTCCAGAATGGTGCCAAAAATTATGTTACAATGTTAGAAGACAAAAATGAGTAACAAAGCAAAACTTTAGAAAGAAAATCCTAATTTACAGAGGAGAAAACTTAAAGTAGAGTTTAAAATTTCAAGAATATAGAGTTTTGTTTTTTATTTCAATATAAAGTGAGTTAAAATATCAACTAAAGACACGGCATATGAAGTTTTACTTGAAAATTACTGACAATGTTTTAAATTGAAGTAAATATACGTAGAATATTTCAAAATTTAGTAATGTGGTTGTGAATGAGTAAAATGATAATTTATTACAAAATGTTTAAAGTGATCACTTAAACCACACAATGATTGGTCGTAAGACCAGTAAATCCTCCATCTCAATAGATTTCTTCAAGTGTATTGAGATAAAATAAATTAAAATCATTAAAAAAAATCTTGAAAGGAAACTAGCATCCAAAAACATTATATTGTGGGTATACCGACAAAAAACGTTAACTCCAAAATATGCAATTTTGACTTGATGATGCAAATTATAAAGTTTTCAAACTGGCAAAATACACAAAGTAGTTTGAAATGTCATATTTTTTTGGTTATAAAAGTAATTCAACATTAAGTTTTATAGCGGGTATTTTATTCAGGCTAAAACCTTTAAATAACAGGGATTATTCAAACAGGGATTTTAGAGTTAACGTTTTTGCCAGTATACCCACGATATGTACTTTCAGAAGAAGAAAACAAATAAAGATTGCTCAGAAGTAGAACTGATATAAAAAATTATCCAAATATTCCTAAAATAATGAGAACTTAGGAGTAAACTTGATAAGAAATTTACATTACAGATAAATAATATTATTCCATATTAGTCAATCATAAAACATAAGTGGGCATGAGATATGAAATAATGATGAAATATCACAAATACTGGACAATCAGACTACAGAAAACCAAATTAATAATATGCAATTTTGTGTCTAGTCAATGTTGAACAGGAAATATTATGACAGCTTTTATATATTTTTAATAAATACAGTTGAACCTCTCATAACGAGTTTAATATATAATTCGTTTAGCGAAAAAATTCATTAAAAGAAACATTTTTCCCCATACAAATCGATGTAAAATATGATCATGCGTTCCAAACCAAAAGCAAACTCATTTTTTTATATCATTTTTTTTTTAACGTTTATTCAAATAAAATTACTTATTGTTAAGGGGTGTAAAAACTTTTAACTAGAAAACTGTTTTAAGACATTTGTTTTTGCCGACGCTTCAAAATTTGGTGAAAATGTGTCACAGCATTATCATTGAATAAATTTGTAGCACGAATAGCCACCTCCTTATTAGGGTGATGCTTCTTAATGTACGATGCAATAGTTTCCCATGCTTTAAGCATTTCTCTTATTGTGCTAGAAGATTGTTGCTCTGCTACTTCTTCCTCCTTCATTAACAAACTTTTATCCATAATCTTTGCATAAATTAGATAGCAATACATTTCTCTTTTTGGATTAACTTGCCCGTGGCTATATTTTATTCAGTGACGGATCCAGTCATCCTGACACATTGTTTTTTTTTTCCTATTTAACCTTTCCCTTCCGGTGCTAAAATAAAATGGGCGTCCCGGTGTTGGGTAGTCTAGAGAGCTCCTTTGATTTTTTTTTTACTAATTTGATTTTTCTTATGACAAAAAAGTCTTTTCTTTAACATTTCATAGTAGAATTGGTTTGAACCATGTCGCCCACATAATACATAAAATTGAGTTGCAATTAGACTAGCGTCGCGGGTTTGATTCCCGCCAATTGCAAAATAAATTCAAGATGGATTTATTTTCAACTGGTCTGGGTATTTGTAATGTATTTTTCACATTTACCTTCCCTATCCTTACTATTCCACCTGCAGACAAGCCTCTAATAGAGGCTTTGCGGGTTATTCCTTTAAAAAAATCTGAATAGATAAATCAATTTTGCTCTATCACTTGCGATACAAATTGATATTCTGTCAGGAAAGTTCAATAAAATATGGCAGCATCTAGATCATTTCACTGTGACAAGTCAAATTATTTCGGTAGACATTTGCAAGCGATGTAAATATACTACTGCATTTTCACACATCATAAGTGCAAAAAATAATAATTTTGTATTTTATGTGTAAAGTTAAGAACAATTGATTGAAATACAGTTACTAATAATAACCAATGATGCTTTATTTTAATAAAATAATTTACACTTTTAAAAACTACTTAAATGGATGTGAAATGTGCAATGGCCATAATCAAACGAATGTGATTCAGTGAAAGGAAATATTAATTAACTTTTTCGACACTAACTTGATAAAATTAAATGACCCTAACAATAACACAACGAGCAACAAAAGTAAATCATAACAAATAATAATTCTTCTTCTAAGCTTTATTCGCACCCAATGGTGCATAGGGCACTACATCACTTCGCATCGACGCAGTGTTATCATGATCTTTAATTATGTGATCAGTCCAGTCCCTCATATATTAAAAACAATAATAAGCGTTGAAAATATTATGAAACCGTATATTTACATGATTTTTAGCTCAAAATAACATACAAAATATGTGTTTATGAGTAAAAATGTCATACAAAATGAGGAAGGAAAAAACATAGCGGATAGTATAAGTTACCTGAATTAATACTCCTCTGCTTTCTGAATCTTTCCAACGCCAGACTCTCTAAACTGAGAGCTTGCGCCTTCTCCAAATCCGCTTGAAATTGGAGCTCGTAGTCCGACATTATAAAATAAAACACATTTTTGTCACAAATATGCCTTATTAATTGATAACAATGTCATTTAAATCGAACCATTAAAAATCTTTGTCCCAGACATGTTCCTGTCGGTAATCGGGATGGTCTTTATACCCGTAAAACGTTTTGCGACCAGGATTCAAAAATCATCACGAAACGAAATATAATTTAATGGCATTGTGAACAGGTCACCCGTAAAATAAAGATAGTGTATTTTAATAAGAAAACTTTCTAGTGTTCCAAATAACAAATGTAATGAAACGTCAAAAGTAAAGTACAAAATAACCATAGAAAAAATACGTATGGAATGTTTTACTACATAGTTGCCAGACTTGATGGATTATGAAAATTAAAAATAAAATAAAAAACTATTTTTAGTAGATAGGTACTTATCTATGTAAAAATAATATTCGGTAACTGGTAACATTAGTCAAAAATCAAAATTATTCCTGGCGTAAAAGTGGCACGAGGCGTTCTTATGTTTTTGACGACGAGTTATTATAAAATTTGGGTAAATAAAATTATAACGCTTACAATCATTCGTAAGAAAAATTAAGAATCCTTACACGAAAAGGTTGTTTGCTCTTAATATATGTTTTCTTGCGTGCGTTGACATCACCCATCGCATTTACACATGGCGATGTTTTGCAGCTGCTTATATCTTTGGCCGGCATGATTTTGAAGTTTCCTTTGGGTTTTCAATTGAATTTTATCCAAAAAATATATTTTTCATTCCCGCAAATCATTTTTGGTCATCGAGCTTATATAATATACTTATATACTCGATATCTGTGAGATGTTTTCTTTTTGTGTCTTGTCAAATTAGATTTAGAAAAACAATGTAAATAAATATGTTCTTTTGTTCATTTTCAAACTGGTAGGTATAGTGTATAGTAATAATGATATATTAACTTGTTCTCGTTATGATGACTCAATTTTATTTTGCTGGTTTCGTGTTTAGTTGTCCAAAGAGGAGTAACGATCTAAAATGAATGGCGTGGAGTCGGGGCCGTGCGGGGGCATCGAAGGCGCAGCGCTAGCCGAGGAGTTGGCCAGGGCTGTGGAGCTTGCCATGAGCCCTACTGCCTCTCAGGACATCAGGCTGCAAGCTTATAACGCCTGTGAAAGGTAACTCCATACTGTATACAAATTGCATCATTCACCTCATATCCTTTGTGTGCATTCATTTTAGGATACAGATATTCTACGACCTTGTGTATGTTTTTTTAACAGTACACTTAATTTTCAAAAAATGAGGCCACAAATAACAATGATTTGATATGATTAACACATTAATTTAGGTCGTCAATATTGTTATGGATTATAATACTTAAATATTTTGTGTTGTTTTATTCAAACTGCTTTCAATTGAAAAATATTTGTATCATAGTTTAAATATGTTTCTTTACTATATTGGTAATTTTTTTTATTAATGAACTATTTTTAAATGTTGACTGTTTCGTTCCTAAAATGTTAGCTAATGTAATTAATTTGAAAAGCAGTATAGTTGATATATGTTTTTAATATATTGTGAAATATATTATTGATAATTGAAATATGTTATGAATGTGTCTTGCACTAAAAGTTGAAAATGAATTTATCAAGTGTGCATATATTAGACTACAAATATTTCCACGATATTTAAAAAAAACATGTATTCTCTGTCCAACTTGGACAAATATGAGGGCACAAAAGATAGTATCACATATTAATTGCACACATTTTCTTAGTATGTGCAAACGTACAATGCTTTTACTTGTCCTCACATAATTAAATTTAACATTTTGTTTCAATTTTAACATCCAGCAACCGTGCACATTTGAGTTTGCACATAATTTTGTACTATTATGATATGAGAATCTTTCCATTCCTTGGGACGGTGACATGAGTGAGATAGACTATGCTTGTAGGAGCAAATCATGTATCAGAACAGCGAAGATAATATATCTCTGTGCATTGCTGGCACATGGTGCTCACTCTTTTCAACAACGTCATTTATCAAAAATTGTCTATTTCATTTGTGCATGTTTTCGGAATGCCCAGAAAATGTACTATATCCCGGAAAAAGCAGCATATTTTTAACTTAATATTTACTCGCTACAGGGCAGAAAGTGTTGTTTTTGCATTTTGAAAAAAATGTATTGTTTAAGTGTTTTTTTAAATATACTGAATATTTTTCAAATGAAGAAAAAACAGTCAGGTTTTACCTAAAAAGATCTGTTGCACAGTAAAAAGTTCAATAAGTGGCTTGATATTTATTTTTAATACATTTTATTATATTTTTAAACTTTAAAAATAATCTCCTGAAAAATCAAGTTTTTTGATATATGACATTGTTGAAAAGAGTGAGCGATGTGTTAAAGTGCCTTGGCGACAAGTCACTTTGTGTATATGTAACATAATCTATGATGCTAAAGTGATGCATTTTGGAATTTAATAAAAGTAATATAGAATGTTAGCGCTTCTTATACAGACAGTACCCACACCTGAATATATAAAAATATTACGTACACCCGCACTTAAGAAGCTAACACTTCTATCTCGGGAAAATCAAAAGTAAATGGCTATTGAAAATTGAGTAGAAATGAAAATAGTGCATTGAATGCCGATTAAGGTGTAAGAGGACACAATGAAGCAGAAGATTGGGTCTGTTTGATAGATTTTGTAGCTGAAATTAATTAGTCCATAAGGAACATCTTCAGAAAGCAAATATTTTTAAAGGAGTTTCTAAGATAATCCATAAAAGTGGAGACTGACCGGAGCGTAACATCGCTCGCGGCGAGCATCATCGAGCATATAACTATGGATGGAGCGCTCGGCTCGGTGTACTGACTGCCTGAATGCACGCATCGTAACATGTTACGCTATGACGAAATGCTCCGGTCAGTCTCCACCTTAATAATTGATTGGATGCCATTTTACGCATTTGTCATAAGAATCAGGCCTATATTATACACATACTACTATTTTTCAAGTGAAATGCACTGCCGAAAATGTCAGTAACTGCCTGTCTTTGGTATAAATTAATCTATATTTTTAAATCACATGTTTTTGGAAACCTCTCTCTCTCTTTTGTCTCGATCCTGTGTATTGGTCTGCGGTAACAAATGACATCTCCTACACCACTCCAGTCTATTCTGCAAAACCCACGCATATTATGCAATATCTTGCCCTTCCTCTACTTTCTAGCCAACAAAATATTTCCATTGTAAAATCTAATGATCCGCTATTTCCTGTGGATGATCATCATCCTCCTTTATATATTTATATATTGTATTCCATAGAACTTGCCCAAACTAGAAGCGATCTCTCTTAATTTAAAAAAAAGTGGATGCTATAAATCTCCATTTGACAAATATTGATTGGTCATTTCTTTGTGACGTTTAATATGGAACAATCAATAGATGAACTCCATTCCATATTCTATGAAACAATAAATTCTCATGTCCCAACCTTCACACCCTACAACAAAGAGTATCCAATTTGGTTTACAAAAGACGTAATACAATTAATGAGTTGAAAGAAATTGCTACATAAAACAGTCAAAGAAACCTTAATAGCTACTGAACTATATATCAATATTTTTGTGTATTACTTAATATAAACGCACTGTTCTTTATTGTTTTTATAGTCAATTGTAAAAGGCCCTTGTGCCATGTAAATACATAAAATAATAATATTAATTTTATTCCTGGATACTTTGTGTAATGTATCATTATTAATAAGGATATTGCATTATGCTTTCCAGTTTCAAAGAGGGCTCTCCGTGGTGCGCTCAGGTGGGGCTGCTACTGATCAGCGGGCCACAGTACTCCCCTGTGGTGCGCCACTTTGGGTTGCAGCTCATGGAGCATACCGTCAAGTACCGCTGGAACCAGATCTCTCAGCCCGAGAAACTCTTCATCAAGGTAATCTTTACTTTGCAGAAAGCAGTCTTATCAAAATGCATTATATATCGCACTCGCAAGTTTACATTGATCCGGTGATAGCCCCCATGGCTATCAATATATTACATTGTAATAAGCCGGAGAGTATATTATCTTGCATCATATGTATATTTTACTCTATGGACTAGTACTACTACCATCACGCTGTTTCTCTGCATAGGTAGGCAGAGAGGATGGAACGCCATGCTCTTCTGTCCTACATACACTCCTAGGTTCCTTCACATCCATACATCTAGTCATACATTTTATTTATTATAATTTTTTTATTTGTATACATTTATTTGAATCACAATTTACACATATTTAGAACTTTTTTTTTGCAGAGACCCACCAAGCCACCTTGTGTGTCTTGTCGGTGGAGTTCTTTATGACCTCTGATTATGTAGACTTTTGATACCACTAAAATTTTACAAAATTTTGTCTTATTTCTCTCTTTCAAAATTTTATTTTTGTACAAATGTCAAACCGTAATAATTTTATTTTAATGACCTGATGTTAGAATGATCATTCCGAAACCGATAGTCACGAATTAGTGTCTATAAAAGTGATATTACACAAATTGAATGATGAATGATAAGGAAGGAGAGTGTTATATTACCATACCATAAAGTTAACAATGTTTTTAACCATTTAATGCTAGTTTATTTTTATAAAAAGTGTTTAAAAAACATCAGGTTTTTTAAAATGTTTGATGAAAAGTTTATCCACTTTACAAATAAAATATAACAATTTAAGCATATTTAATTTACTACTAATTCATCATCGAAAAAGTTATTGAAAAATTCAAAATTGGAATGCATTTAGCGTGCGAGTGTGACTCGTTCAAAAGTATGAAGCGGTTAATATACAAAATATGTTTATGAAATGCGTTCAACTCAATGGACATGGTATTTTATCGCAGGAGAATGCCATGAAGTTGGTGTGCAGCGGTGGGTGGAGCGCCACGCACATGAACGACGCGCTGGCCCGCGTCGTGGTGGAGATGGCCAAGCGGGAGTGGCCCCAGCAATGGCCCGCACTGCTCGGCGAGCTGAGCGACGCCTGCAGCAGCGGCCCCCGCCACACCGAGATAGTGCTGCACGTGCTGCTGCGCCTGGTCGAGGACGTGGCCACCCTTCAGGTACGCAACGTGACCTAACTAACGAGGAACACATCCTAAAGCTGGCCAGCATTGAACAGGCAAAAGGCTCTTGGTCATTTTTCCCTTCACACCAACATTTCTGCGAAGAAAAATCTGCGATGTTGAAGATGTTGTGCGATGGGGAAGAGAAAGAAGACGTTTCTGGAGAAATCATGTGGGAAGAGCGAGTTCTGATCGAGTGGTGAGGATAGCAGCGGACAGCAGCATAAGCGGGATCAGACCCCCAGGAAGACCACCTAAACGATGGAGGGATAGCTGGTCTTAAACCTCCCAGGAGCGGACCGGAGAATGACAGGACCTAGTCCTAGAAAAATAAGAAGAAGAAGACCAAAATTTCTGCCAGACTTTCTAAGCCAGTGGTTCTCAACCTTTTTGTACTCTAGAGCAGAGTTCCGCAAACTTCTTCTATTCAAGGTCCGCCTACCAAATTTAGACATTTCAGAGGTGCATATTTACCATATTATGGTAACATATTATGTTCAATGCGAAATGTGAGCATATTTTCGCAAAACTAGACTTTTTTCCGCGGCACAACAACTAATCACCACGGTACACCAGTGTGTTGCGGCACACACTTTGCGGAGCAATGCTCTACAGCAGAGGTGTCAAACTCAAAGGCACCAAGGGCCCCACATAAGGCACATAAAAAAACTCGAAAATCTCATTTTCATTTTTATCTAACTAAGTGAATAATTTACTATCATAGACAGTCACATGAGGTACAGTAGATCCAACTTAATGATTTTGTAAAAGAATATCATATATTCCCGTATTGAAATAACAGATATATGTAGTATGTCATAAAAGATATCTAAGAGTCGTCTACTCTTGTCTGTGCACTAAAGACAAACGGTCATAAACGATCAATTTATTTATGTAATTAAACCTGATTTTGTGTAACTTGTCTTGATAAGTCCGCCTCAGTAGTGTAATGATCTGAATATGTTGATAACCAGGAATCCAAAATTTACACCATTTGTGTAGATTGGTTCAATCTTAATGATTTTGTTTTATATACTGGAATTAGTGTTTTATTTTAAATAAATATTTATTTAATTTTATTGTTTATGTAGACATTGGAGTCTAATCAACGACGAAAGGATATCTACGCAGCCCTGACCAGCAGTATGGCGGAGATCTTCGCATTCTTCCTTCGCCTCATTGAGCTCCATGTCCAGAGCTTCAGGGAATCCACACAGATTGGGAACTTTGAAGTTGCAGCCGAGCACGAGAGAGTTGTTCAGGTCATTTCTCCTTATTTTCCGTTCTCTCTGTACAACAAAAAAAGAACTTAATTTTGGATTTAAATGACTGGCGTTTGTTTTCGTTATTTTTTTTTAAAATATGTTTTACTTGAGTTTTTTTACTTCCAGGTGGTTCTTATGACACTGACAGGTTTCGTGGAGTGGGTTTCCATGAGCCACATTATCAGTCAGAACGGTCGCCTGCTGCAGATCCTGTGCATCCTACTGAGCGACGAAGCCTTCCAACTTCCTGCAGCCGAATGTTTGCTGCAAATTGTCAACAGAAAAGGACAGGTGTGTATAAAATCCCACTGAGAGTAATCAAGTTTTTCTCAATCACTTTTATCTCAATTTTATTTTTGTCCATGTCGATACCTTATTGACTTAATTATGTTTTCAGGTGAAGGAAAGGAAGCCACTGATGATACTTCTGAGTGAAGACGCCATCAGCTGCATCCACAGAGCGGCGTTAGTGAACACTAACACTTTGGATGAAAAACATTACCTGTTCCTAAAGAAGTTAACGCAGGTATTTTATAATTTTTTTTTTGTATCTTAGTTTATACATCTTGCCATTGAAGTAAATAATCAGAGCAGTTAGATCGA
The DNA here is from genome assembly GCF_059751285.1 of Brachycentrus maculatus. Classification (NCBI taxonomy): domain Eukaryota; kingdom Metazoa; phylum Arthropoda; class Insecta; order Trichoptera; family Brachycentridae; genus Brachycentrus; species Brachycentrus maculatus. The sequence continues at coordinate 570,875 of NW_028280844.1, read as the reverse complement.
TACACACTATCAGAGACAGAAATAATGAAAAAGAATGAAGTCACCTATTTCCTACACTTAATCTTAATTTCTGAAAAGATATATATGTACAAACAATTCACCATTTTGAGTGATGTAGAAAAGAATGTCCATCTAAAAAATATCGAATACCAAGCGGAATTATCAAAATTGTTGTAGCAGTTAGATTAATTAGCTAAAGGAGTGGTAAGTGTTTTTCTAGGTTATTTTTCCAGTGTGTTGAGGACTTTTAGCCAACATTTGAACTGTATTGAGTTCGTCATTTGGAACCATAATGGTAAGATATAAGAATTAGTTTAGTGATTGGTAGTCATCCATTAGTGATTTTTCAGTCTAATATTTATTTGATATGACTCTGGTCCGGTACCTGGCGGAAGGCTGATCACCTTTCCTTTGTGTATTTAACGATCAAAATAACACTGCTGCTATACCATGATCTATTATATATATATTAAGTGGATTTTTGTTTCTTCTAACTAAATAAATATGTTTTTACTTGAATCTGTGTTGGGAACAGGAGGGATAATCTAGTGTGGGCCAATCAGGAACTTCTCAGCATTTGCTCATTGCTGGGAAGAAACCACATTGCACTCCTCAGGAGAAGGCGGACTGTTAGCTGTCATTAGCAGATCTTCCGTCCCACTAGAAGAGGGTTCTCCATTTTGTGTCCTAGCTTAGTTTATGTTACCAATATCCATCACTATTTTTACATCTAGGTGTTGGCGGGCATCGGGCAGCAGCTGTCATCGCTGTGGGGACGCGAGGACGGCGTGGTGGAGAGGCCGCCGCACCTGTCCACCTACCTGGACAGCCTACTGCTGTTCTCCGCGCACCCCTCGCTGTGCCTGGCGCACACCGCCTCCGCCGTGTGGGCCGCGCTCTTCAAGCACGAGCACGCTCAGCGCGACCCCGTGCTGCTAGACTTTGTGCCGCGCTGGGTCACCGCCACCGCTCCCAAACTCCTTAAGGTTACAACATTTTGAGTGTGTCCAAATACTTGTTCACAAATCTGGATTATCTGCAATCATAGGAGTTATTTTTTATATTATTTTTTGACATCTCAAAGATGAAGAAGAATATGGAAGTCTGGGCATTTATGGGGCTTAATGAATGTGTACACGTGTGTAAAGTGATCACTTAAACTAACCTATGACGGTCGTAATCTCCATAAATGCCCAGACTTCCATATTCTTTTTCATCTTTGTTGATATTTCAAAAAATAATATCCTTAAGGTTACTTGACTCTCCAACTTATAATCATCATTTCACTTATTCGTAGCTTGTCGACTGTGTTTGTACAGTTCATGGTAACCAATCGCTTTGTGAAATTAGAAAAGCTAAAAGTAACATATCCGCCTCCGTAGTGTAATGGTCACCACTCTCGGCTATCATGCTGGAGTTCATGGTTTGATTCCCAAGGGGGGGTCAAATAAATATAAATGATTTTTCATTCTTATATTTATTCAATATTACCCTGGACTGGTGCCTGAGGCGGAGGGCTGATCACCTTCCCTTATGTGTTAACGATCAAGATGTCCAAATGCTTGTTCCAAATCTAGGTTTCTCCACATTTTGATATCTCAACATAGATGAAGTAGAATATGAATTATTCTTTGCAACTATGTTAAGATTATAATTGTAGCATATATTTTAGGTAACTTATCCAGAATCTCGACCAGTAGGAGTGACGCTGGACACAGCTAGTTATGCTGCTATAGACTTTGACAGTGAAAGTGAGTTCTCCATGTTTTTCTGCCGCTGCCGGACTGACTTTTTAGATAATTTTAGGTGAGTGGAATTTACATTAATGTTTTAGTTTAAAGGGATACAACGCAAACACAGAATTCAATCACCGGCCGACCACCGGAGAGGTTACATTGCTCACTCCTTTCAAGAACGTCATAAATCAAAAATCGTCAATTTTCAATTGCATGTTTTCGGAATGCCCAGAAAACTTACTATATCCCAGCAAAAGAGGCATATTTTAACTTAATATTTACCCGCTACAGGTCAGAAAGTGTTGTTTTTGCATTTTGAAGAAAAGGTCTTGTTTAATTATTTTTTTAAAATATACTAAATATTTTTCAAATGAAGAAAAAACCTTCAGGTTTTACCTAAAAAGATCTGTTGTACAGTAAAAAGTCCAATAAGTGGCTTGATATTTATTTTTAATACATTGCATTATTTTTTTAAACTGAAAAAATGTTCTCCTGAAAAATGAAGTTTTTCGATTTATGACGTTCTTGAAAGGAGTGAGCGACATGTCTCTTCACGCCCAATTTTTTTTAAAGAATGTACATTAGATTTTTTTGTTTTAAAAAATATATGCAGAATTTTTTTTTAATTCCTTTCATTTCAATCATTTTCTTTTCAAAACCAAAAATAATAGTATTTTAAGAAGAAAAACAATTAAGAATATAAAAAGAAAATTAAGTTGCCACTTAACGAATACTGGGCCTTAAATAGAAGTTTTGTGTGTTTGGCGTTTGTCTTTCTTCAATAATTTACCGCACATAACATTTTGTATTATTTTATAGACAAGCCACACTGATCGCCCCCCTGGTGACATTCAGCTATGTAGACCAATGGCTGCGCGTAGTGCTCGGGAAGGCCATGTCTCACCAACACAATACAGATGGGAACATACATGATCCCGTTTACCTGGAGTGGGAGGCTTTATCTATTGTGAGTGACTAATCGTTTTAAGCTTTTCAAAATTAAAAATGTTTACTTTTTACTAAGAGAAAATAAAGAAGAACGTTTATGTATTGAAATACCATCCCAATTGATCCATGACATTAAATGCGATTTATTATCCTGATATGTAATTGAAAAATTATTTTTTCAAATTGGGAGCTGTTGTCCACTGGCCATTGAGCGCCACCCTCAAATCTGTGCTGGAAAATGTTTCCATGCTCAACTATTACAGTAAAAAAATGAATTCAAACACCAATAATTAAAAAAAAATATATATTTTTTTATTCAAAGTCAGTACAGAGGGCCTAGGGATTTAATCCGCTGAATCAATGTACATATCTAATAACACCCCTCACGCCACTGTGAGGGGTGTTATTAGATCACATATACTAAATACTACACATTGAATTTTCATCACAACATATCTAATATGTTCTTTCGAAGATATGATGATTTTAAAACAGGGCTATAATTTTTGATAGATGTGTAAAAACAAAAACTCCAACACTGATTGGTGTGCGAATGTAGGCAACAACTTTGTGTTTATAATTACATTCAATATCTTAATCGGCAAATTCAAAATATTGCATAATTCAAATTGAAAATTTGCGTTACAGTTACTGGAGAGTGTGTTATCTCGAATCCTGCTAGTATCGGAGCGGCCGAGCGTGGGATCCGGGCTGGCCCTGCTGGAGATGTGCCTGGCCCTGGAGCCGGCCGACCCGCTGCTGCTCAGCCTGCTGCTGTCGCTCATCTCCGCTCTCTTCGTGTTCCTCACCATGACGCCCGGCCAGGCGGGGCCGCTGCCGCGGGTGCTGGACAAGATCTTCAACGCGCTAGTGTACACGGGCTGCGCGCCCGGCGAGCACGACTCCAAAGGCGCCCGGCCGCGCGCCGTACGCAACGTGCGCCGCCACGGCGCCAGCCTGCTGGTCAAGATAGGGCATAAGTACCCGCTGCTGCTGCTGCCCGTGTTCCCGCGCATCCACTCCACCGTGCGCCGCCTGTGCGCCGAGCCCTCGCAGCTCAGCACCATGGAGCGCATCACGCTGCAGGAGGCGCTGCTGCTGGTCTCCAATCACTTCTGCGACTACGAGCGGCAGAAGGCGCTCATCGGCGAGGTGTTGGGCGCGTGCGGCGCGCAGTGGGCCGCGCTGGCGCCGCATGTGACCAGCGCCCCGGCGCTCATGGCCTTTGTGGGGCTGGACCGCGCACCCGTGCCGCCCTCTGCGCTCGACCGCGGGGGACAGAACCGCAGCCACCTGCTGCATGCCGTCAACCTCCTGCTGGCTGTCATCAAGCGCTGCGCCTGGCCCGACGATCCCGATAAGTAAGTCCACTATACTTATTTCGTTGGTCACAAAGCTCATTACAATTTTGCCATAAATATTGATGCTAAATAATTTTCTTAGCATAATTTTTATAAATATGTGTTATTTGAAAAGTTTGTATTTTGCGTATCCAGAGCGTCCCGCGGTGGATTCAGCGGCGGCATGACGGCAGGGGGGAATCCCATCTGGAGAAACCCGTGTGCGGAGCTTGTGCTGCCCATCCTGCCGCACGTACTCACCCTGTTCCGGGCACTCAACCAGCTCTATGACCCTCAGGCCATGCAGCTACTGCATGAGGTAACTATCCGCCTTTCGTATTGACTTGTTGGGAAAATTTGGTCATAATTTACCAATTCAAAGGTTTTATCACAATAATAGTAGCCTGTATTATATTAAAGTGAATATTTAGTCGAGACACTAAATACATGCTAAGTGTATTCTGGTGTGCTACTGGTAACTACCAGCATTGCCATGCTACTGATCATTAAAGTGATTGACGATGATTATAGTTAAGACTGTTCAAATACATTCTATTCCCTCCAATGAGTTTTTCAAACTATTTTAAATTCAGTAAAAAAATCTCCCAAAAAATATGAATTCAAATTATGAAAAAAGAACAAAAAAGTATGTATAAACAATTTGAAAAGTATGTGTTTCATTGGCAAAGTATACTAATTTCTTTCAAATCATTGCCATAATTCATTTGGTAAATGGATGCTTTTTTTATATTTTCAAATTCATCTCAATTTTGAATTAGCGAGATTCCTCATTACTTATTTTACCTTTTTTTAAAATTGGAAATGCCACTTTCTTCGTAGGGATATATTGAGCTTTAGAGAAACAAAAGATCCTTAAATAGTGATTTATGTGTTACCAGGGTTACCGCTCCGCATACAACATGTTGGAAGTGGAACGACAGAACCTCCTGGGGCAGAACTGGGGAGTGCAGGACCCATTGGATCCCAACGTGAAGCGTCCGCAGTCTCCACTAGACCGGATGCAGCACTTCCTCTCCACCCTTCACGACTCCTGCTGTCACATGCTCGGGTACGAGGACCTTGGAGAATCCATTTATTCAATCACCTTTTACAATTTTCATATTATTTTAGTGATTTAACCTTTCCCTTACGGTGCACAAAATTCCGCGTGCACCGGTGATATGCATTATATGAAAATGTGATTTAAAAACGGGAAAAATGTGAATATTCCTAAATGGTATGCTTAGATTGACCATAGTTGAAGTTGAAATGTAACAATTTTGTCATGTTAGCTCTGGCAAGTATCTGAAAACTAAACATTGTAAAACTAAACATGTATTCACAAAGCATGCCATGGACGCACACAATGAGAAACGTTTGTGTATTGGTGATTTTATCCCCTTTTTTTTCACAAACTATCTATTTCCGTCGTTGCAAATGAATAACTTTATATTGTTATACTTTTATGTAATACATTATAATATTACGGCGGAATACAAAATTCTGTGCCCGTATCTATAATATTTTATGCTAATATTCCCATTTTAAAAGTCGAGTTGTAGTAAATAAATATCACGGGAATGGGAAGGTTAACACATGTAGTTGAGGATTTTTCCAAACCATCATTTATCTACATATTTCGAGACATCTGGTTTGTTTCCTCTTATTTTTGATAGTCTGTTATATTATGTTATTACAATTAAGTCAGTCAAATTATGGGTAATTGAGGGTGCGGGTTTTGTGTGTGTGCAGGTCGAGCGGTCCCTCCCTGGGCCGGGAGCTGTACCAAGTGGCGGGCATGGGCCCTGCGCTGGTGGCCACGGTGCTGTGCGGGCTGGAGCATGTGCCCGACTACCGGCTGCGCACCATCGTGCGCGTGTTCCTGCGCCCGCTGGTCTGCTTCTGCCCGCCCTCGCACCACGCCGACGTGCTCATGCCCATCATGGCCCACGTGGCTCCCTTCAGTGAGTCGAGGAAAATTTATCACCTTAACCAAAGCTTATGACGGTCGTCAGCCCCGTAAATGCCCAGACTTTCATATTCTTCTTCATCTTTGATGGGATGTCAAAAAACAATATGAAAATAACTCCTGTAATTGGAGATAATCCAGATTTTGTGAACAAGTATTTGGACACACTCAAAATGTTGTAAATAAATTATCTGGTCAATAAGCTAAAATAATAAAAATGAAAATGGTATTTTCTGGCGTTTCTCATGTGTGTGATTATAATCCAGGATTCGGACCTCACATACTAATATAAGAGTTTCTGCTTAGTAAAAAGTTTCTTCACATCTCACCAATAGATGTCTCTAGTGAAGTGCTAGTGATTCAAGAACACAGATTCTAAATTGGTTCATATATATAGAACTTCCAAGAATTTGAGTAGTGTGGTTGTCAATAATGGGTAGAATTGGCGAATGATACACGTGTGTAAAGTGATCACTTAAACCAGCCTATGACGGTCGTCAGCCCCGTAATTGCCAGACTTCCATATTCTTCTTCATCTTTGATGAGATGTCAAAAAATAATGAACCAAAGGTTATGATCATGGGTCCGATGGTTATCAATTTACCCCTAGTCTCGTTACAAAAAGTATATAGGTTTTTTTTTCTTTAACAAAACTGAATTTATCAAGTTTTTTTGTCACTTTCAAAAATCAAATCAAAGTTCACATATATTCCTTGTTAGTTACGTGTATGTTGCACTCGGGATACTTTTCATGTTTTCATTTTTTTTTAAAAACATTTTTCTGAAAGAATTTTTGCCACAAAAGACTTGTTTGCAGCTAGGATACTTTGGACAGGGATGGTTAGTTATGATAATTATCAAAAATAGTTAATAAGTTGTTTGTAGAAAAAGACTAATTAATAAGTAGTTTGTTCTTAAGTATACACACATTAATAATTGTGTACGTATCTGATGAAATAAGAACTTATAAAAATAATAATTTTTCATCAAATAAATTCATGTATGTCTATTCTGTTTTCACATATGTACTTATATCCTTATTATACATAGCATATATGTATCTAAAAACACATTTTTTTGTTTTTAACTTACACAATTTTTCGATTAACACGAAAACCTTCGGAATGAATTAACTACGCAAGTAGAGGACTTATTGTACTTATTGACTTATTGTAGGTATCACAATGAAAATTGCAATGTTGGCAATTTCGGTTCAGACGTTGCTAACGAAAAGAAACCACAAACATCCTGTTGTGAGGAATTATGCATAAGTTTTTTTTCTAGAAAGAATGTTTTCAGTGTTTTTTTTTTGTGAAATTCATCCCTTAAATTTTCTATTATATGGACTTTTACGGCACATATAACATTTTGTATAAAATTATATTGAATATAAAAAATAAAATAAAATTATAATAATAATAATAAAATTAAACTACAAAATAAATATATTAAACTGAACAATGTGAGTAAAGTTAAGTGATAAAAATTGGATATTGCAGAGTTTTATACATAGTGAAATTGTGTTCTGTTTTGTTTCTAGTGCTGAACCGACTATCCAACAGATGGCAGTACATCATGTCTCTTTACGAGTCGGGGAAGTTCGAAGAGGAAGGATCCAATGATACTCAGGAAGTTATAGAGGACATGCTCAATAGGAATTTAACTAAGGAATATCTGGACGTCATAAAGGTGAGATAATTGTCAAAAAAGACTTATTCTTTGTTTTTATTTTTAAAAAAATAGTAAATTTGTGGCAGAGAGACAAATGAAGGATTGCTATATTGAAAATTTGCTTCGGTGGTCACAGTGCTCAGACATGACTAAAAAGAAGGAATACAGCAGCTCTGTTACATCTATTTCATAATAATAATTATAATAAATGGTGCTTTGATCAGAGTGATCAAATGTGTAAAAACAAATATGTCCATGGAAGCCAAACTGGCGGTTCACAACAGAATACTGGTACTGACACTGATGTTTGAAAGTAAAAGATGGAACTGGCAAAGGAAGGATGAAAGTAGAGTGAATGCTGTTGAAATGCGCTCCCACAGACGAATATGTGGAAAATCATTGTATGACAGAATTAAAAACAAAGATATGAGAAAGGAATGTAAGGCTGAACTAGAGATAATTGGATCGATTAAGAAGAGTTCTTTTAGGTGGTATGGATATGTGAAGCGAATGGATAACGAGAGAATGACTAAGAAAATATACATGGCAAATGTGAGCAGGAAAACAGAACGTGGACGGTCGAAAAAGACTCGGCACGATCAGATCAATCGGAACCTAGAATCTGGTGGTGTCTAAAGTGTGCGTAATCCGAGGGCATGTATGACTAGATGGAAGGAAGGAAGCGAGGAGCGTATGTCAGGACAGAAGAGTGGCCTATTTCATTTCCAGCGTAGATGTTTGATAGTGTTAATTGTTGGTATTAATTGTTAAATTAGAGTAGAGCGGACACCGTTGCCACAAAATATCCGCTTAGAGAGTCAGAAATGAAGACATATCAGGCAAGAGTCTTCGAGATAGAATAAGAAATGCCAGGATCAGGGAAATATGCGAGATCGAAGATGTCGTTAGGTGAGGAAGGCAACAGAGGAGACAATGGTATGCGCATGTGAAGAGAATGGAACCTTCTAGACTCCCCCACATCGCACTGTACGGCCAACCCCATGGTAGATGACTCCCGGGCAGACCACCAAAGAGATGGGGAATCGACATTGCAGGAGGCTAATCCCTCTTAAAAACAGGCCACAAGGCCTACAACAAGATGAAGAAGAAGAAGAATTGTTAAATCAAACAGATTTTTGAGTCTACTAAGTTTTATATTATTGTTAAAAAATACAAAAGTTAATATTGTGACAATTGTTTCGCCTAGTTATGGCATTTTCAAACAAATGACATTAGTTTGAAAATTCCGTAACTAGGCGAAACAATTGCCACAATATTAATTTTTATGTGTTTTTTAAGAATAAAATACAACCTAGTAGATTAAAAAAATCTGTGTTTGATTTAACAATTAATACATAAATTAAAATGGAGTTCTGCAAATTAAACGCCAAATCAACAAATAAGTAATTGTGGGTTATCAGGCGGCGCTGATAGGCGGCGGCATGCCCCCGCAGTCGGAGGACGGCGGCTTCATGGAGTCGGAGGACAGCTGCGGCGGCGGCGCGCACGGCCCGCACGGCCCGCACAGCCTCGGTCAGGAGCACATCGGCGAGCTGGGCACCATGCTGCTGGCCTGCGAACAGACCTGCACACCCATACTCTACACCATCATCAGGTCGGTATATCCACATATTCACCATTCTTCATTTCTGAATTTTGGATTAACAAGCTTTTACTTTATAAAAATATTATCTCTGAAATTATTTTTTTTATACCAGCTGATATCATTGTCTGCCTCCGTAGTGTAATGGTTAGCATGTTTAGCTACGGTGCTGGAGGTCCCGGGTTCGATTCCCAGGGGGGAGAGTGAAAATAAATATAAGTGATTTTACACTCTAATATGTATTCAATTTTACCCTGGACTGGTCCCTGAAGCGCAGGAGTGTTCACCTTGCCTTCATGTAAGAGTAACGTCAAGATAACACTACGTCAATACAATGCAGTGCTCTGTGCACCATTGGTTGTGCATAAGGGTTAGAAGAAGATATTGTCTGGGCATTTAGAGAGTTTCTCATTGGCTGGTTTTAGCGATCACTCAATACACTATTTATATCACTCACCGTTATTTCTATGATTGAGCATCAACTTTTTGAAAGATGTATATATTATATATAACAAGAAACAATTCACACAGTTAAATCACCATCAGTTAGATTCTTGTGAAGTAAATACCACTGAAACCTTTGTTTATGTGCGTAAGAATTATTTAATATATTAGAAAATGCCTGAAACAAATTTAAATATATTTAAAACTTATTACTATGTATATCTGTCAGCAACCTTGTTCCTTACTAGTCGCCTGTTTGTAGATATGTACTAAAAAATAAGAAAAAACACCGATCTAGCCCATTCTGTCTACATCTGCGATAAAAATAATGAAATGGTAAGAAATGTGTTTTTTTTCTTCTTTATTTAAAATTCTTTTAGATTGCACAATATAATATAATTACAAGTACAAAAAAATATACATATGTATTAATACAAAAAAAGATCCCACAAAGGCATGGTCTGTGTGTGGGTATACATTATATTTTAGGTTATACATAGTACAGGGCACTGTCAAGAACACATTAGATATTATCAGAAAAAAAATTAGATTAAAAGTGGAAATATAAACTAAAAATACTTGATTTTAACAGAAAACAAAAAATAAAAAAGATGAGAATGAAAAAACTTAGCAAATATGTACTACATGATTAAATTATGTTTAAATGTCCCAGCGCCCTGTGGTGGAGCGACAGCGTATGCTCTCTGCGCGCGTGCATGGTGCTGAGCAGCTGCGCGCGCGCACCCGTGGCGCTGCCGCCCTCCCTGCCCCCGCGCGCCCTCACGGCCGTGCTGCGTGCGCTGCAGCAGCATGGCCAGCACGACGCCAACCAGGCCGCGCTGCTCACGCTCGGCGTGCAGTTGCTGGAGGCCCTGCGTCCGCGCTGCCCCGCCATGCTCGAGGTACACTCCCTCTTACCCCTGTCTGAGCGAGGACTCTTCTCCAATTATCCCTTGACTGCACTGCAACCACCAGGTGCCTGCTGCTGCCCTAACTTAACACATTGTATGCAGGGGTCTAAAAACAATGGACTAGCCGGAAGCAGGCGTTTTTTAGCGATTAGCGCAAAAATATATAACTTTCTTAAAATCGGCACAACTTCTAAACCATACAATATTTTCTATTAGAATTTTCAATGAAATTATGCATTATGTTTGTTTATCATAGACAAAATAACAAACAATCTGATTATGTAATAATTTGACCATATTTCTAAGCTGAATATAAACACCTGTTATCAATTTGGTAAATGGCACTACTTTCAATTTGAAATATTACCCATAAAAGGTATCATGGCTATCCATTTCATATTATTTTATGATTGCTTGTAACATAAATAATAAAAATATAAGAATATAAATTATATGATAAATAATAATAATTTAATGTATATCGAATGACAGGGGTGATTTTATTATTCTATGAGTTGATTTTTTGTTTATTAGTACACGCTTCCACCTTTATCCGTCAACGAAGGAGAGCTATTGATACTAGTTGCGGCGTTATTATTCCACGCCAACAAACAAACTTGTAATATGTCGTGTCCCGCAAACAACCGACCGTCTGCAAAAAAATTACATTTGCCGGGTCCCGCCTTCAACCCACAGTTTGCAATAAACGACATTTGCTGTTTCCCGCATACAATGTGTTAATCGATACATCGTGCGGGAGATCTTCCTCTCCGGGCTACTGATCACAACCAGTTGTTCCAGGCTATCCTCATGCAATGTGCAACGTGTCCAAAGAACTGAATAATCCGTCCGTTTCTTTTTGTTTATTATGAATCACATTGCGGCTATCTCTGCCTGTCATCAGTTGGTCGGTTCTTACTTACTATGGCAAACTTAATATAATATTATTTTTAGCTTCTCGGCCTGTTTTTAAGAGGGATTAGCCTCCTGCAATGTCGATTCCCACCTGTCAATCTATCTCTTTGGTGGTCTGCCCGGAAGTTTTCTACCTTGTCTGGATGGTTCCATTCTCCTAACATGCGCATACCGTCTCCTTCGTTGCCTTCCCCACCTAACGACACCTTCAATCTTGCATATTTCCCTTATCCTGTCTTGTACTCTTGCCAGGTATGATTTTTTGCACGGTTACGAATATGTTTCTAGTTTTGGTTGTGTTATAATTATTAGGTAATGCAGCAGATACCAAATGTGAACGCTGCAGATTTACACAAGTTGGACGAGAAACTCTCCGCTCCTCCCACCAAGGGAAATAAGATAGAGAAAGGAAAGAAGGATCTTTTCAAGAAAATCACTAGTCAGGTGAGATGACCGAAATTACTCTTTCTAAAAATAATATAAACACATTTTGATTTAAATAAAAAAAAATTGACATCTCAACAAAGATGAAGAAGAATATGGAAGTCTGGGCGTTTACGGGGCTTACGACCGTCATAGGCAGGTTTAAGTGATCACTTTACACACATGTAACATTCACCAATTCTGCCCATGATTGACAACCACGTTTCTCAAATTCTTGGAAATTTTATAAATATGATCCAATTTTGAAACATTGTTCTTGAATCACTAGAATTTGGCTAGAGACATCTATTGGTGAGATGAAAAGAAGCTTTTTATTGAGCAGAAACTCTTATTAGTATGTGAGGTCCGAATCCTGGATTATAATCACACACATGAGAAACGCCAGAAAATATCATTTTCTGGCGTTTATCGTTATCATCAATATTGGGCACACTCAAAGTGTTGTAAACATTTTGGTTTGAAAAAATGGCTCGTACTGTGTTAATAAATGTGTTTTTCAGTAAAAAGTAAGGGTTATATATTTTATAGACTTTGTATATTTTTTATTGCCTGATTCCTTGCCGGTATAATAATAACGGTATAATAACCCAGAAAAAGACTGTTATTAATGTAAATTAGAAATTGTAATTTACAGTTTTATCTAATGACGTATTATACTATGTACATCACAAATTTTCAAGAAATTTATATTTTGGAGATTTGAGGAAGTCTTCTTATATTTCCGGTTTGTGGCTGTATTCTAGTGATGCGTTCTTATTCTCTTAAAATCATAATTGCCTCCAATAAGAGACAACCAAACGCCACTAACAATATTAGGTATAAACTTAATTATTCTCTACTTTCTCACATTCTTCGTCAATTCTTCACTTTTTCTGTACTTTCACATTCGTTAAAAAAATGTCATTTTGACAGCTACTTGTATTGAATTGCTATTAATTTTCCTTTTTCTGATATTTGACCACTACATGAAAAAGAATATGTATTATTTTACTTGGAACCTGGAAATATCAAACCTATGCGGTACCCGTATGAAGTGTTGACATACGATGACGAGACAGAGTTGCGTGTACATATTTTATTCATTTTCTGTTTTTTGTCTTGTTAAAAATAAATTGTTGAATACTATTGTAGATTTTATATAATCCTATATCTGTGACTAGCGCTAGTTGTGCCTACCAAATGAACTATACAACGTCATCCTGTTTCAGTTAATCGGTCGCAGTGTCGGGCAACTGTTCCGCAAGGAGGTGCGCATCGCCGACCTGCCCAACCTGTCCAAGGGACCCAAGCCTGCGCCCGCGCCCTCGCTGCTGGAGGCCCCCGGCGGCGCGGGGCTCGCCTCCTTCTTCACGGAGAACACCATCTCGTAGCACGCGGGTGCCGCACACAACACCCTCGCCTGACCGCCTGCGGTCTCTCGGCATACCGGCTCCAGTCGATGCCCCTCCCCAAATCCATTATCAGTTTACCCGGACATAGCGTCATTTCACTGCACGTGCGAGTTTCTTCTTCTTGTGCCATTTCCTATTGGAAGTTGACTATTATAACGGCATAATAGTGTCGCACGAGTTAATGAAAATTGACATACAAATTTTAAAATACAGTAGATTCCGCTAGATGGGACTGCTGGTTGAATGGGGCAGCTGTTTATTTACGTCATTATCTCTGACTGCTTTTCTTCAGTAACAAAAACCAAATTAAGAAGTAAACAGTAACTTATGTCACTTACATCAATATTCCAATATAATTTTAGAACAATTTAAAATCACAATACATATAATTTCAATGTTCACTGTCTCATCTGTCTGGCCGCGCAGAGATGATGAAGAACCATCTGTATCTGTGACTAAGCCCAAAAATTTGTAAAACAGCCCTATTTTATATTGGAAAGCAGCAAAGGAAGCTCCTCATCAGTACTAAATATCTGCGCTGATTTTGCTTAATTTATACACACTTTTTGCTTAGATGCAAATTTATACTTAAAGAATTTATTAACCTGTCCGGGAGTATGGCCGTACATGTACGGCCATACCAAACTTTTCTCAAAGGAGTTTGGACGTACATGTACGGCCGATACAAAATATGATTTATGAAACGATTTATATCAAAACATGTTAAAAACATGATTTATCGATATTTCGATAATTTTGATATAAATCATGTTTACTGGGGTAAATATCTTTGTTTATTCAAGAAAACATGTTGCTTATAGCATCGACTATAATATAAAAATTTAAAAGTAAAAAAAAAAAAACAAAAACAAATTCACTCCTCAGATACAGTTTTGTCCGGAGAAACTCACACCCAGACAGGTTAACATGTAAAATATACATATTTAATATAAAATATTGTCAAATTTTATAGTCGTCTCGGTTCATTGGGACAGCCACTTAATCGGGTCAATGGTCCCTGTTCTTCATTGTCACAACCAAGCGGAATCTACTGTATACAAATGTCCAACTATTTAAATGAGTGTATAATTCAAGCAAAATTGGAATTTGGCAGCAGTGTGTAAATGTGAGGTTAGTTCACGTCCCTGGCTGGCCGTGGCCGTGGCGGCATGCGAGACCCACATTTTCACATGTTTGCAATAGTCATGCGCTTTATTTTTAACGAGTGTGGCTTTTCAATATGCATTTTATTATATAGCAGTATGATTATTTGTAGCACCAGAATTGATTTTTGTTTTATGTTGCCAAATACTCGAGATCATTTTATTCCGATACGGAACTCACATATAGAAATCTTTCTGTAATTACTTGATTAAATTTCTGTTCTTAATAATAACAACTGACCTTAATGGATTTGTACATTGATAAATTTTTTGTATCAATACATTCTACTACTGACTCCCCGAGGAGCCTTGGCATTATTGGCTTTGTACCGTATGCCGGTGAAAAATATACAAAAGGCTATTTTCATTCTGGAATATCGGATTTAACATACATTACGTATAAAATAACTTTAGAGATTCTCTTTGTATTTACTATTTAAAAAATCTGGAATATGAATAATTTAATTCACAAAATTTACTTATCAATGTAAAGCATTTCTATAAGTTGGCAACATATTGCATCGTTAGCATATGCTAACTATATATACACAGTTTATATAACTACTTGTATATACACAGTTTCAGAAAGTTGGCGGTAATCCCGTCGAAACCAGTGTAAAAGTGCAAAACAACTAATGATGTTCCAAATTGTTTGTTTATCTTGCAATTTTTATTTCTTATTTAAAAGTTTTTCTGGATTTGGTAGGAAAGAGGGAATGTTCATAAAATGGGAACATTTTAAACCGCAGTATGAGGCTAGCGATTGAAGAGTGTGCGGAGTATAATTCCAGTAAATAAAATATGATGTAATTGTGATATGTTCTAAGAAGTTTGAAGAATACCAATCATTCGATATCATTATTTAGGCATTTTAGAATATTTAGGAGGTTGTACTCAGCTTTATCATTTACATATGTATAATAAATTATAGTATATAATCACTTTTAACAATTGTGCCCGGATTAATTTATTTTGCACATACAACATACTTTCTTTTACAAATTCATATATGTACATACATAACTTCATATTACAATTTATATTATCTGTGACAGTGTTTCTCGTGACATGAGGAGAGTGCGAGGCAAAAACAAATGAGCAATTCACATTTTCCGAGAAAACTCGACACGTTAGAAAACCATGTTTCTCTCCCTCCCGGTAGTTATCAATTATCAGTTTCTATTTAAATTCTATGTAAATTTTTATTGAAACTAAAATTTTTAAATGTTAGCTGGGGGTGGGATCGTGAATCACTGCTATAAGATATCTATGACAATATTTTATAATAATTTTTATTTACTATGTAATTATTTCCAATATTATACATGTGAATTTAGGAAACATTTTCATGGGTCGCGAACTGTATCTCCCATAGTAATCTCTTTGAATTATCGATTGTGTTCATTAGAACAAATAACTCATCACTCGCTATTTGTGGTCTTGTTGACAATAAAAATATGATTCCGATGTCTGGAATGTCCGACTAGGTATCTTTAAAACCATTGGTTATTTGTTTAGCAGCTGTTTTATTTTAATAAATTAAATACGGTATTTGTATGAAATAAATTGTATATTTGTTACATCTGTATGTCATCCGAAACATTTTTAGCGACATACCTGGTGGCGATACATGCATACATTGTAATTTATTTATACATATAAGGGAATGGTGTATGTTTGGGAAATTATAACCCCTGTATTATAGCTACATGATGCATTTTCAAATTTAAGATACATAATTCATCACATCACCATCTCTTTTAGTTCTTATTTAATTATTTTTAATATTTTTACTGAAATGTGAATATTGTGTGCCTGGGATTTACAAAGTGAATGTTCCACTGGTACTTTTGACACAATAATATATAGACTGCAAACATGCCTAACAAATTTGTTGTTGAACTTGTATGTGAAAATACATACTGTGAACTATTTGATACTTACATATATTTACATACATTTCTATAAACCTAAGATACCTTTCTATAAACAACCAATTGTTTATAGTTTCTTTTTTGGACATTTATTGTATATCAAATTGAGAGATTAGGTATAGGATATTTAATAAAGTATGTTAATTAATTATGTCAGTATAATTCGTAAAAGTATAAATTCAAACCTACCAAGTTTATGCAATAAAATGTGACATTATTTCTCACATGTGTGCCGGGGTGTATATGTTTATTAGCATTTTATACTAGACTCAAATTAACGGAACTGATTTTACAAGAGGGATTTTGATAGATTTACTTATCGCCGCGGCCAACAATGGTTCCAATATTTCTGAGAATAATTCCAGTGAACTCGACAG
The DNA here is from genome assembly GCF_059751285.1 of Brachycentrus maculatus. Classification (NCBI taxonomy): domain Eukaryota; kingdom Metazoa; phylum Arthropoda; class Insecta; order Trichoptera; family Brachycentridae; genus Brachycentrus; species Brachycentrus maculatus. Next base: position 554,029 of record NW_028280844.1, on the reverse strand, counting down.
CACTATTTACGAGTTTACGACGTTGTCCATGCCGTACATATAACAATTTGTTTAGTTTTACTTAATTGTTTGTTAATCAGCAAGCATGGCTGTACTGAAACTATTTATTCTTTTTCTGTTTTTGTTTATGTTAAGTTTTTTTATGTAAATAATGAATATTTCTTATTTTAAAATATTTGTCACGGCAACATCATCACTTCGGAGTGCCCATTTTGAATCGAAATTTTATACTTTATTTTATTCTATGCCCCCTAATATTGAAACTTTGTAATGGCCATGATATGTTATCGATGTGAAATAAAACTTGATAAATAATTCATTATTTGGACATTCTTTTCACAATGGCTTTAACCCCACACATTGAAGATACTAAGAGTAAGTTTAATAAACTATATTTTAACCTAATTATGCAGTCGTTAATGCTCCTTCCAGGTGATTGACACTAATACAGTTGTAACTGAAAAAAGTACCGATGACAGATTAACCCTTTGACTGATGAGTTTTAATGAAGATTATATTTAGAAAAAGGGCAGGTTTTTTATTTCAAATATATGATATTAAGACATGTTCAAAACATGAAATAATACCGACATTGGGCAACAGAGTCCACTACAGTCCATACACATAAGCCGCTTGTGCACTACACAAAATTTTACCATCCGGCAGTCCGGTTTTGAAAAATGAAGGCAACTACGACAGTTTAGCGTGATTGAATTTACACGTGACATTTTCACGCACCGATCCTAGAAAGATGGACAAAAGCACAAGTCAATTATCCGTTTTATATGCTATCTGACGTGCCGGATGGTGAAATTCCGTGTAGTGCACAAACGCCCATAGAGCCATACCATGAGAAAAATTTAATTTTTAATTAATGTTTTACTTAATAAATACCACTTATTCAGCAACAGTAAAATGAGAAAATTAATCAATTGATTGAGTAATATTGATCCAGTTTTGCTTTAAAGGAAAAAAATGGAATGTGCACCAATCCGTATAAGCGTTATAGATGAATTAATGTGGGATAACTGCAAAGTAAAAACTCAATTTTTAATATGTCAAATATTTGAAAATGACAAACGATTTTACAATGTGTACATTCGATCATTTCATGATTACAATGAATTTTTAGCAAACATGACTGCAATCCCTCCTGGTCATTTGACATTTTGAATCTACAATTCTTTACCTCACACCTACTGAAATAGAAACTGTCCCATGCTTGATATTTTTGGAGATCGGGTTTATCCACGATCTATAAAACACGCTGATTTAATAACAATCAAACTTACAAAGAAGATTAATTTTGCAATCAGAATTGCACAGGAGGGGATTTATCAAAGGAAAAATAATAAAAGAAATTTATGGATCAGAAAGACTTATTTATTAAACAGTTATCCATACAGCGCAGAACAGTACATTGTCCGTCCAGTGATGTAAGATCACACTTTACAGCTTCAACTTTGTACGTCTCCAGTGGCGCCTCTTGGCGTTGTATCTAGAATAAACAGACACCGATTACTTATTGTGCCACTTGTTGTGTATTACTTATTAATGGATCAAAGCTCCAAACGAGTGGCTACTGGCTATAAACAAAATCACATTTCTAGGGACAACAGGCTGGAAAACACATGTAGTGTAGATAACTTTGATTTTATTTCCAACAAGTTCAGTATTTTTAAACTGATTGTCAATAGTCAGGAAGATAAGAATATTAAAAAGAAAATTAATTAATATTTGTTATTTACTGAATTCTTCTAACCCAATCATCCAATAGTGCATAAGGCACTGCATCATATTGACGCAGTGTTATCTTGATTGTTACATGAAGGCAAGGTGATCAGTCTTGCGCTTCAGGGTAATATTAAATAAATGTTGTAGTGTAAAATCACAAATATTTATTTTAACCCCCCCCCCCCATGGGAATCGAACCCGGGACCTCCAGTATGGTAACTAAACACGCTAACCATTACACCACGGAGACAGACATTTAATTACTAAATAGAAGTAGTTATCTATCTACACTACATAATTAAAATAAACATCTTCATATGAAATAACCGCCCAGCTGGAAACTAAGTCTTCATATATAAAATAAATCTTACTTATTTTTCATGTATATAATAATTTTTTAATAAAAATACTTTTTGTACCATCGATAGTGACAAGTGGCGTGGTACCTTTACCAATTCCACAGATAAGTTTGTCATAGTGTAGTTGCGAGTATAACCTATTTTTTGAGGTTAGGTATTCGACATTCAAGCGAAACTTCACAGGAATACATTGGCATATTGCTGCTTATACCAATGCTTTTATTTCGAAAAATCATACACATACTTTTGTATTTTAGTTTAATAAAATATTTTATTACTTGTACATTTTAACCAGTTGACCTGATTTTTTAGGTTTATAATTACATACAGCCATAATTAAAAGGTGGTTTTAGAGTAAAACCTTGATACAACAGACTCTATGTAACGAACTTCGGATAAAATGGACAAAAAAAATCGATCAAATTAAAAATTAAAAAAAAGTCTAATTAATATTATACATGCTTAAATTTAAGAGTCGCCGCATGAAAACAATTTTTAACGGCCATGATAATTACAAATTATGTCTCAAAACTAAATTGCTTTTTCAAAGCAAGATTACCGAAAGCAAGTGCGTCGATATCATGACTATCCGAAGACAATAATTACAATCTTGTTTATGTTTTGTGTTGCTAAATACACAATGTTTACATTTTCACAAAAGTTTTCTTGAACTAATTTTTATGTAATGGACTTATTGTTATATCAAGGTTTTACTGTATTTAATATTTTCTGTTTTTTTTTTTAAATTACCTAACTTCCAAGTGACTCTGAAATCTAGCTACGGCTTATGCAACACCGCTTATCATGACTTATCAGGTATGCCAAATACTTGAAAGCAGTCAGGTTAGGAGTCGAAACAATCAGCGGGGGTGTATGAGGAGATGCATGAACGTGGAAGAGGCGAAGAGTGTTTGCAAAGACAGAGTGGTGTGGCGCTCTATTCTCTGCCTACCACTGCAGGGAAGCGATGTGATGGTTAATTAGTTTTTTTTCTATCATGACCCTGCTCAGGCTTTAACTTTTTAAGTTTTATAGCATATGCCTACTCGTGAGTGGATTTACTCTTTATGTTTAAAGTTACTATAATTTCATGTAATTATTAGTGAAAATTCTAGGCAAAAACACTCGCTTACTAAATTCTGATATGTCGAACACCCTTAAATAGCATCTGAAATATCTTGGAGCAAATACATTGTAGTAAAAATATTTATTGATTATAATAGTGCCTGTCAAAATCTATCTGCACACATGTAACCATAATTTAAATATTTATAGATTAGGCATTCATTATTTCAATTCTATCTGCATATGCCATGAAATATTTCGATAATTATTTTTTTCTACTGCTTTTTAGTTAACAGTTGAATGATCGATGAAAATATGTTGATGGTTCTCATTGGAAAATGTTTTGGCAAAACAGTATCTAATTGCAACTTTGAATATTTAAAATACAGTTTTGCTGAATATAATTATTGTATTTAGCCAAGACTTTTAAGATTAATAATAAAATAAAGAGAGTACAATCAAAACAATTTCAAATGACGAGGCATCAATATAAAAATAATGACACCATACAAAAGGCTGTGTTTACAATCAACTGTTAACGTGATCCCGAAAACTCTTACACGAAATTTGCTCAAAACGATTGATTAGGAAATATGGATATCCAATCGGGGCACTAGCCGTTAAATTACATCCACTGAAAACATACCTGATTGTATTACCGGTGCGCATTCTGATCCATTGCGGGATGGGTCTGTTTTGTTTAAGCTTTTTGGCAAGCTTTCGCTTGATGATGAATGTCTTGTGAGCAGACTGAAATGAAAAATTAACTAATTAGATAAAATATTTCGTCGTCTTAGGATGCATATTTCGATCGATGTTTGTGATAAAATACGATTCATTTAGAGAAAAAACACACCATGTCGACGATCTGTCAAAACACTCAAGGAAAAGGAAGTTTCAAGAAATGCAATAAAACAAGTTAGCCAACTGAATTGCAGTATAATTATTTTCATGCTGGAAACACCACGGAAAAGTAGGTACCTAAGTAGTTCGATAAAAATAACGTAATGGTTCGATTTACGCCGATTCGATTTATCGTATATTGAGCCAATATTAATCCAATACTTATATGATAAATTGCTACTTAATTTTCTTAAAACTCAGGTTACATTTGACATTACTTTTCTTTTGAAAAAAATAGTTTTTCTTTTAAATAAATACATGGTTTTGAAAAGAAAAGAGTGTTTGATAGGGAAGGAAAAAAGATATTTATTTTTTTCAATCTTTAGTCTTAAAAAGTCAAAATCTAATATTATTTTTTTAATGAGCGTAGAAGGACGTCCAGCCCTCAGTGCGGCCGAACGTGTTGTGATTTAAGTGTTCGAGATCTCAACCTTAACTTAAGCTCGACCAGCCCTGCATGAGATGTGTTAACCCTTTGGTTACCAGGACTTTTGAGGCTACTATGGCAGAAAAACCACGATTTATTTTAAACAGAAATAATTCAAGCATAAAATATGTTCTATTATTTATAAACACTATGTGTCATTGTTTTATCTTCGAGGTGACGAAAATATCTCTAGGATGTATTTAACTAAATTTATGCAACGTTATAAAAATCACTAACTAAATGACTAACAAGTAAATGCTGCACGCTTAGTGTCCATATCCTTTTTACGCCGTACGCATAACACTGAAGATCAAAGGACATAGACATAATTGCCAACGTCCGGTATTGAAAGGAATACAGTAGGGTGTGAGTCATGAAAAGCTTTTTTTTTAGTTATACAATGTAGGTTTTATATATGTGTCAATTTATTGCATACCAAATGGTAACAATTTATCTTTTTCAATAATATCACAGCTTTACACAACTTATTTTCGCGGAAACAAAATTGATTTGATGTGCTTTGTTTTTCTCGTTTCTCTTTAAGAATTTTTTTAATTTCAATTTTTTTAATATTACAACTAATTGTATGATGTAAATGATCAATAATTATACATTTCGATGTATAACTTATTGAAGAAGAAAAAACATAATATACATTTAAAAAAATTGCACAACCCTGAAGGAATTCCTAACAAAATGTATCGGATACTTTTATAAATCATGACGTCAGATCTGACGGATCCGGTAGTTCTCGCTAGAGTACCAAAAGCCGATTTATCAGATTTTGGTAATCAAAGGGTTACGAAAAATGTTAAGCTCCTTTGAGATGATATTTTGTGAAAAAATACATTTTATAAATCGGTCAATTATTATTATATATTTAATTTAAAAAAATTATATCCTTGTGAAAAATAGAGCATACACCTAAAAATCTAATATTTTCCAAGATTTTTCAAGGCTCATAATGAACTCAAATAAAGGGGAACACGACCCCAGTTTGTAAGATTATTGCGAATATAGCCCCAAAATGGGAACCACATAGTCCTTATTATATGCTACTTTGGTTTGTTAAAATCCCTTTTTTTCTTGAGTATTTTCAAACCAAGAGAACAAAATGTAAAAATCTCAAAAGGATGATAAAATTATGTATTAATTAAAAACGAACAGAAAAAGGTTAATTTGTTTATTTCTGATATGACTACATACTTTATTAATACATTTTATTTGCTGCCAAATTAAAAATCATTCCCTGATGTTATGTGTAAATGTCATTAATGTGATGCGTGGTAAATTAAATACTAAACATATACATGTATATACTAATGAATACAGACAATTACTGCTTTCTTCAGTATTGCGACTCAACAACAATAAACTCAGAGATTACATTATCAGATCAGCATTAGGAACATCCATTCATTTATTTACATATATAATATATAAACTAAACAAAAAATTCAAACATTAAAGATATTACTTTTGTATTACTCAGTACCCCTGTATCTTTCAACTCTGCAGTTTTCATATTATGTAAATTTGAACATAATTTTGGCCATCAAGATTTAGTGTTAGATAAGTATTTTATTTGTGATAGTACAAAACAGATTATAATGTTTCTCATGTACTGAGACAGAAACCTCGATGCTGATTAGACTGGTTTAAAGAATCGAAGACTGTTTCATTTCATATGGACTAGCATTAGAAGTACTCTAAAAAATAACTTTATACTATTGATTTTAAAAAAAAACATTCTGGCGCAACGCACTCTCGATAGAACTATCTAGAAGCGTGTTCGCTTCGGTATTAAAGGTTAATATAAATAACACACAACCCAAAAATAAAGATATTGAAATAGGAAGAATATTTTGCATTAAAAAATTAGGCGTTATGATCCAATTTGAGGAAAATTTCTTCAAAAGTTGATATTCGCTTCTTGAAATTAAACACATCATTCAAATGTTTTTTTTAATTATCCAGTAATCTTCCATTGCGCATATTTTTTTAATGAGACTTCCTTCGATGATAACTTCTTTAAATTTAAAACTACACAAGGGTTAAGATAATGACATAAATAAATAAGTGGAAGTCTTATTATTTATAAAATACATATGCAGTAATAATTAAAATAAAATTCCACAAAGAAATTGAATGAAAAAACTTTTTCGAAATATGCAAAGATTTTGTTTGTGAGGCATATTTAATTTCGGGAAGCAATTGTGGGTTTTTTTTTAAAAAAAAAAAAAGAGAAATATTAATGTTTTTATTATTTACAAAAATACTTCAATTCATACTATTTCTGTGACCGTCAAAGGTTCATTATTAGAAATAGGTATCAAATTGTGGTAGAGTGGGTTCGTTCCGAGAAACTCAAGAGTCCGCGACACTAACCACGGGACCACAACCTGACACTTTAAAAAAATGAATCAATTCAAAATATGTACGACGTATATTTAAGAAATTTAATTGGTTTAAATAGTACATAATGACACTCAACATTTCAATCAATTCATTTATGAATCACATAAACTGAATATTTAAAAAAAAAATTGTAAGATGTGCACTTTTATTTTGGTACTATTAAATTTTAGGAAAAAAAACATTCAGTAAACATATTTAGAAACTTTCATGTTAGTTTGAAAAAGTTATTTCATGGAAGATAATTGCATTAATTTAATAAAATGATAATTTTTATCAACACCTTTATCTTAAGGAAACAACTGACCAATTGTATGGGATAAAGTCTCCTTTTATTTTAAAAATACATTATAAATTTATTTATATCAAGTTTGTGTGTACATAGTACATCAGGTACACTTACATATAATAAAAAAAAAACATATTTTTAGAATGGAATTACAGACAAGTTTGTATATTTTCTTTACATACATTTAAAAATTATAATTAGGTTTTAATTCAAGCTACACGAAGTGTCAAAATACATAATTGCATGTACTCAACATTCTAAATATTGGATTAGAGATAAAACGTATCTATATTTTATAGCCTCTCGGCAGCTTTTGTCGAGAATGGGCTCCATAACTAAGCTACCATTTTGGTTATAATGATCTAAATCATGTACACACATATTTAGTTACTAAGCTAAAAACATATGAACAAGGTATCACCGTGGTGGAGTCTTAAGGACAAGTATGCCAACTTCATAATTTCATTTTGTATATTTTAAATTATTATTATTACTTTTAAAGGAAACATTTATTCTCAGCAGGTAAAAATTATTTTTTTTTAAAGAAATACATATAAGAATATTTTTTCTATAGCTTTTGTTGTTTTATTTTGACCTAGAATCAAAAAAGTTCGATAAACAGAACAGCTAAAATGCACTTTGTGACTTTGACTCTACTAAAATGAAAGCGAGATATTATTTGATAAAATATATAATCTACAAATATTAGAAAATATTGGTCAAAACGAAGATCATTACTGAAAATTTTAGATTTGAAATATTTCATCACAAGTAAAAAAGTTCTTGTTAACAAACATATGAAACAGTTAGGCAATCACAAAAGCGTGTGAAATAAAACATAATGGTTGAAAGGGGAAACTCTTAAAATGAACAAATGGAGGTGTATCTAATATTTTATTTTATTACATGTAAAGCTTAAATCAATTGTATTAGAATTCAACACTTTTGGAAGTGTTAATTTTTAAAAGATAAATTAAATTACGAAAGATACACACATGTCAAAATTTCAACATCAAAATTTAGTTAGTCTAAAGCATTTGAGATTCAATTTAAAGCAAAACATGTATTACAAATAAAGGTTTTGTTTGTATTTGAAAATTGAAATCAATTTGTGGCAGAGTGGAAGACCGCGACACCACAAGACCACAGCCCAACTTACATCTGGTGGACACATACTGAATGATCATAAAATTTTTATTATCGTATATTCAGATGAATACACCTATGATGTATGCATATATATATATATATATATATATATATATATATATATATATATATATATATATATATATATATATATATATATATATATATATATATGTATATATTGTAGAATTACTTAAATAAAGAAGCTGATTAACAACTTGACGTAAATTTATAATACCACTACATACATATAATTTGGAATAAATTAAGAGATAAATTATGCATTGTTATAATAGACAGTTACAGTTTACCCGTATAAGAAGCAGCCGTAAAGGTATCTTCCAGGTGAAATACAATATGTATAGGCAGGCATATATTTAAATAAATATATATATATATATATATATATATATATATATATATATATATATATATATATATATATATATATATATATGTGTCTATATAATTAAAGAAAAATCATAGTTTTGTAAGTATTTACAAAATCATATCCATAAGAAAAGTAATATGTTACACCATATTAAAACCTGCAGCGTTTTTCCACTGAAAATTTTAAAATTCTATTTTTTTTTTTTTTTAAATTAAATGATTATATTTCCATACTATGAAGACAAATATAATTTTCTGCAATTAATTTGACAAAAGGGACAATCAAGATTGGAATCTCGTGGGCAGTTTGAATGGAAATTTTGAGTAAAATTGCCAGGTGACCTGGCGATTCTGGCAGCAAACTAGTTAACAATACTATTTCTAAAATATAACCGGATATATAAATATTGGCATTGTTACACATTACATAATATATACAGATAACTTAAATATTTCAAACTAAAATTTTAATACCCTAAGGTCATGATATAAAGGCTAACCGAATAGAAATATTAGTATTACAGATTATTCACAGTGTCTGAATGAATAGAACTCATAAATTAATCTTTTGACTGCTATGACAAAACCCGATGGCGTCACTTTCACTACTTATAATACAAAACTGAATTAGTTTAGTCAGGCATAGTTGTAAAACAGAAGTAGAAAGAAAGGCGACACGAGCCCGGAGAAACGACATCAGTATTAGGGTGATAGTCCGAGATAGCGCCGCCGGATTAGGTAGAGTAGGGGACCGCGGCGCAGGACCGTGGGGGCCCGGGAGACCCCCTCAGACGAGCGGATGCTACGGTCTCCTCTGCGCAGGGGGCACGTACATGGGCTGGTGGAACCTACCCGGCCGGTTGTCCCCCCGAGTCATGATGCCGTCTCGAGCGAATGCCCGGTTTACTGGAAATTCAAATTATCGTTTACTCGTAAGTATTTCAAGTACATAATCAAAATTAAAAGTAAGTTACGAAAGTGTTTTAAAAATATGTTTTTAGACAGTACCTGGAGTATTTGGGGGTAGGCAGTCGGATTTAAGAACTTCTTCGTGGTTTCCGTAAGCTAGAAATCGTACTACAACAGTTCTCGCTGATACTCCTGTAATCTCAGCATCGTAGAACTAGAAAATAAAATTTAAAAATATGTAACAACCTCGAAAAAGTGTAAAGTTTTGCTAACTACGCTATAAATACATTATTGGAAAATGGATATAAAATATATTAATGTACAAATGGATATAAAATATATTAATGTACAAATGGATATAAAATATATTAATGTACAAATGGATATAAAATATATTAATGTACAAATGGATATAAAATATATTAATGTACAAATGGACATGAAATATATTAATGTACAAATCGATATAAAATATATTAATGTACAAATGGATATAAAATATATTAATGTACAAATGGATATAAAATATATTAATGTACAAATGGATATAAAATATATTAATGTACAAATGGATATAAAATATATTAATGTACAAATATGAGCAAATGAGTATGTAAAACATGCATAAATCTTACCCCGTTGTCTTCCCAGTACTTGGCTAAACACCGGTCACCGATACTCCAGTTGATTTCCGAACCCTCTGCGAGCATTTTCCTCGCCTGCTCATTAATACTGGCATTTTGGAAGCCTACAATATTATTTGTCTGGTAGAATCCATTTCCGCGACTTGTAAAATTACTTCTTTGGTCGGGCGCGGGATTGGGCTGCTGCCGGAAAGTGTCCATGGGGTCGGGTTGCCTGGAATGGTTCTGTCCCATTTTGGCTTGGTTGTCAGGGTACGGACTGTAGAACGACTGTCCCATGGATTGCCCATTAGGAATATTTTGAATTTGGCTCTTATTGCTATTGGCGAAATGCGGACTCCTTTTATAATTCTGGTCGTTAAACGTATTCTGATGGTTGAACGTGGGCTTACCGGGGTACGTGTAGTTATTTTGGTAATTTGGCGGCATGTTGGGTCGATTGTTGTACCTCGACTGAAGGTTTCCATCTAAATTAAGGTTGGCGGTAGACTCTGCGAGATTATCGACAGAATGCGGCGGAGGTTGATTATAAAAATTTCTACCGCCGCGATTTTCATTAATATTCCTACGATCCGGAAAGTAATTGGATTGCATTTGCTGGGGGTAGTTTTGCGCATACTGAGACTCCGGGGGCATATTGAGGTTGTGTTGCCTTTTCGCGTCTCCCTCGAACTTCTTTTGGAACCGAGGAGCTTTCTCACTCGGGGCTTGGTGGGAGTTGTAGGAATGCTGCGGTCGCTCCTCTCTTTGATAGTTACCGTAATTTCTCTGTTGTTCGCTCTGACCGTACGGCTGCGAACCCTGGGCCTGGTAATCTCTGTTATGCCCGAAGTTGTTGTGTCTGGAAGCGGCTCCCCGCGGACCCCCCCTTCCCCCGCCCTTGGCGCTGTGCCCGCCGCGGCGCTCCGCATTATTCCTGTCGTGCCGACTCTCGTCCTTGAAGTATTGCGACGGTTCCGAAGACTTTGCCGGCTTCTCCGGCTCGGGTAGAGCGGGAAGTTTATCTTCGAGGAAATCGAATAAGGAAACTTTGCCGGAAGGCTTGACGGGAGCGGGTCCATCCTCGTCGGTAGAGTCCTTAGACCTCCCCTTGCGGCCCTTAGGAGCTTCGGTAGCTTGTTTAGCGGGACGCTCTTTCTTGGCTTCTGTACTTATTTCTCTTTTCTGAAGAATCTTTAGGGCTCTGTCCGCATTGTTTCTGGTTATCTTAAGGGTATTTTCGGCTTGCTCTTCGGTGAATCCGGCATCCACTATTTTCTGCACATTTGCATCTAACATGGGTTTAGTTCCTCCGCCAAACACCTAGATAAAAATAGAAATTCTGTGAAATTTTGCACATAATCATCAAATAAATAAAAAAATGCCTACTAAGAAATAAATAACTTACTTTTTTGGTCCCGGAGAGTTTCTGCGCTTCGGCGATAGCTCCCTTCCTCTGGGCTTCAAATTCTACATTATCCAACTTGGCGGGGTCCTGGAGACTCTTGAAGCCCTTGTCGGGCTCGCGCCCGTCCAGCGGCAGCCCGAAGGGGATCCAGGGAGGCGGAGCACCTTCTCCTCCACCACCTTAAAGTATTTGTACAATTACTATCAAATATCATAGGTACATGAAAACAAAATATTTTATTTTTTGAGTGGATTTGAATCGAGTCAGACAAAAATCACGGGACTACAACCCGACACGGTTTTGATTGGTTGAAAGATATAGTATATATATACAAAATGCCCGCCGATGCAAATTTATTCTATACCAGAGTTTAATGTATTAAAATGTATACTAAACATTTTCTAAAGATAAAATAGTTAATGTCAATGTGGTTTAGAGTTTAAATATAATAAAAAGGATAGGATTTGAAAGTAACCATGCTATTTGGCATGTGAATGAGATAGTAAATCGGAATGGACTGCAGTTGGCAGAAACATACTACCTCTTGTGTGTTTGGCGAGACTTCGGTTGAGCTCCCACTTCTCCACCATGTGGGTGACGTGTCCCCCGAGCACCTTGAGCGAATCGGGTCCCACAAAGAGAAAGCCGTGGGCCGAGGTCAGGGGACCGCTCCTCAGCTGGATCTTCGTCCCGGGAGGGGTGTTTACACTCAGACTGGAGATGTGCTCCACCTCTATAGCTTGGCACGTCATATATCCGTCCGTCAGAATGAGTTTCAGCATGCGCGGGGCATTCTTGGACTCTTCGTTCGCTTTTGGAGCGGAAATGTTCCTCACTTTTTGAATCTGCACAAACACGGGTTCTTCCAGTGCCTCGCATTTTGTGCCGCTTTTACAGAACTCTTCCGGAAATGCCGGTGCGCCGATCTCCCTCAAATCGAACTGAAAACGAATAATCGTCGAATTATTCGGATAAACATCAAAAGCCAATCGATAAGAGCGAAGTCAGGCTAGATACTCACGTCTAACACTTTCTTTATTATTATCTGGGGGTCGGTGAGGGTTTCCGGAATACCGACAGTCTCGATACCCTCCGGGGTTAAGTGGCTGCGAAGAAATAACGATATTAACGAGCGTATTATACAGAAATAGGTAAATTACGTAGGGTTCCACCCACAACAAAAAATGCTTTCGCCGACAAAATTAGTAAGTATAAAAGGTAAAACTGAAAACGTCATACGCGGTACTGAATATTAGTTTTGTGTTTCGAATGAAATTACACTTACCATCCTTCTTCTTTTAAAATATCAGAAATAGCCATGATTTACAAATACTCGATGACATTACCGCACAGACAGAAAAATCGAAACTGAAGTTAGCCGATTTCAAATTAGTGCATAAAATGACAACTTAAGGATACAAAAAGTGTTGCCCTTATTAATATTATTGTCTTTAAAACATTTAAGTGTTGTGTAACGAAAGTAGGTACCTCAAAAATATGTTTTACTGTTCTTTCTTCAATCATTCTATTCATACGCCCAAACTTACCGATAATGAGCATCTCCGAATCGCATTCTTTCCTTCTATATATTATATCACTCAAACATTTATCATACATCATTTTACCGCACACTCATCCGAGAGATCGCATTTCCACTGCATTCAGTCTTTCATTCTCATCCTTTATTTGCCAACTCCATTATTCATTTCCATACATTATGGTCGCAACCAAGACTCCATTGAGCACTGCCAGTTTAGCTTTCGCTGCAAGGTTTTTATTTGCTATAGCTGATTTCATTCAGCATACCATTAACTCTGTTACCAGTATTCACACTCTTTTCTATATCTTTATTCCTAGAAATTTTATCTCCATCCCTATAAAACATACTATCCAAATATGTGAAATCATGTACCCGTTTCAAAATTTCTCCATTTACTACTAAACTATTGAAACTATAGAAGCAAAGGAAATCGAGGAAGATTGGGCATGACCAAGTATTTCAAATCCTCGAAAGTGGTCAAGTCAGGAGTCAGAATAATTGGCTGGTGTGTACGAGGAGATGCATGAATATGGAGAGGCGAATATTGTTTGCAAAGACAGATTGGTGCGGCATTCTATTCTCTCTGCCTACCCCGCGGTGAAGCAGTGTGATGGTTAATTAGTTAGTTAAGTAGATACCCATAAATAACGACATTCCTCAGTTGGGTAATAGTGAGGATTAAAGAGTGCAAATTCAACAAAAAAAACAAGTGAAATCAAGAACATGAAATATACATTCACAACGGCTATGCGGATATTTTTTTTACCACCTTTCTGCAAACACCAGTTTATCAAATTTGAAAATTTAATCAACTTATTAATTATATACTCCTTTTTCGGAAGAAATCCAATCGAGCAAGACAGCCAGCGACCTTAACATATGGTATATGGTAAAATATAATATATAGTTTCTCCAGGGTATGCTTGGCTACAATAGTTTAGAGACTAGAAGGAATGCGTATTTGATTACGCATTTTTATCGATTGTTGCGCGGTATGATCGATAATCCTGAAATTATCCAGAGCATTGGTCTGTATGTTCCCGATAGTTACCTAAGACAGCGTCGGCATAGATTGTTTCAGATTCCTATACACAGGACCAACCTGCCGATGGTTATGCCTGTAGGAAGAGCTACCGCTATGTTGAACAATATCACATTGGATATTGATCTGTTCCATGTGTCCGAAGGAGTTTTCCGAAGCAAGATTCTTCTACACATTTAACAAGAGTCTTCTTGTGTAATTTTTAATTTGTTTTTTTAATGTATACGCCTTAAATGTTTGTTTGTAATGTATATATTAATTATTGAATAAATTGAATAAATTGAATTGAATTGAATTGAAAATATGGTACAAAAAGTATGTACAAAGTATCTTCATATAAAACATAGTGCTTGCTACATACGGTGAAATTGTTGCTGGAGTACTATGTTCCAACACTAAAAGTGTTCAATTGTAAAAAAATGTGGTAAAGTAATATTATACGCAACATAATGGATTAGACGACTTTGACTGAATCTTCTTCAAACCCTTATCCGCACCCCAATATAAACAGTGTTATCTTGATTATTAACACATGAAGGAAAGGTAATCAGCCCTCCGCTTCAGGTACCAGTCCAGGTTAATATTAAATAAATATTAGACTGAAAAAATCACTTTTTTTTATTTGGTTCCCCCTGGGAATCGAACCCAGGACCTCCAGAACGGTAGCCAAGCGTGCTGACGGAATCTGAATACGGTCATTAAAAATGTGGGATAACATTTTAAAAGTATTCAATATCTAAAGTGTATTTTTATAATTCTAATTATGTTGCTATAAATGTAGTCATATATATTCTCATTTACAATTTTGTTAAAAAATTAAAATATTTTTAATGTCTCACTACTAATTAACATCATTAGATGTCACAAACATTGACCGCTTCCCCCCTGCGGCAACCCGTGTCCGTAAATTGTGAAATACCCAGTATTGTGCTGATTAGAACTAGTTTATGTTTAACTCAGAGATAATGTGAACTTATTTATTTAGATTAAGCAGGTTAAATTAGATTAAGGCAAAAGTTAAACTGGGTCTCTTTCTAATATCTATAAAAATCCATTTTTCCTCGTATCTTCCATGTATATAAATATGCATAGTTTAATTCAATAACTAACCGTTAAAGTGAGACTGACCGGAGCATTTCGTCATAACGTCACACGTTAGGATGCGAACATTCAGGCAGTCAGTACACCGAGCCGAGCGCTCCATCCATTGTTTCGGATGACGAAATGCTCCTGTCAGTCTCCACCTTTATCCGCACTCAATGATGCATAGGGCACTACATCATATTACTGCTGTGTTATCTCGATTGTTACTTACGTGAAGGCAAGGTGATCACTCCTGTGCTTCAGGGACCAGTCCCGGATAATATTAACTAAATATCAGATTGTAAAATCACTAATATTTATTTCCGACTCCCCCCCTGGGAATCGAACCCGGGACCTCCAGCGCAGTAGCGAAACACGCTAACTATTACACCACGGAGGCAATACTAGCATGTCATTTTAATTTTTGCATTATTTTTGGCAAAATACTTCAAAAGAGCCTATTAAAATAATTAATAAGTGCAATTTTTTTGTTACTTTTTATTTATTTTATTATAAAACATAATTTGAAAAAAAAATAGTATTTACAATATAAAACAAACCGTCAGTATGAATATGATTAACAAATGAAATATAAAAAAAACATTAATTTATGCAATTTAGAATTCTTGAATACAATAATTTAATGGGAATCTTCCAGTTAAAAATTGAGTCAACACAATTTATCACAATTTCACAACTCTTTAAAAGGGTGCATTCAGTAATACTTAATTTTTTAATATTATTAAAAATTCAATTAATGCACAAAACACAAGATATAAGACATTTTTAATAAACTACTGTTCACTCGGTTACTTCCAGCAACTATTTCTAAACAACTGAACATAATGGAATGTAATTTACTACTTGTATCTAAAAAAAATTAACAAACAAGAAAAGGGACACCTCACTCTTTCTGTCTCATACTACGGACATAAAACAAACCAACTAAAAAGATGGACGAATGAATGGAATCAACAAGAGCTATTTAAGTATATGCAGTTGTTATAATATAGTCATAGGATAAAGTATGGATATGAAAATCTATATCAAAGTCTCATTTTTACATACATACAATCATTTGACAAGCAAAAAGTGTAATTTTGGTGTAGTGCGAAAAATTAACAAGGTATGAATAGCAAATAATTTTTATTTGCTATTCATATCTCCACTTAATTTAAAAAAAATCTAAATGCAACAAATTAAACTTTTTCCTTCGAATCATAAACATATAATAACCATTAAAAGTATTTTCTTTATAACATAATGAATAAATAATTTTGTACAAAAATTTGATGCGAGATATTGTAGTCTTATTACAGAATGCAAATCATTCTGGTATTTTGCCGATAAATCTTTTTAGGGATTTAATACCATACAATTTATAATATCTAAAAATCATAACACAATATTGTTTAGTTTAATTAGTCGCAGATGTCGATCCGATCTTCTTCATGAGGTGGTAACAATCCTGCAGCCTCTTGCGGTGTCCGATCCGTTCCAGTGTCCTGGCGGCCTCTGCCAACATGCCTTCCCTCTCCCCCGGTCCGGCCAGGAGGGGTTCGGGAAGATGTTTGCACGCAATATACAACGCCTCGGCTCGTTCCGCCTCTCCGCCACACAGCATAAAGCTCTTATCTGCATAAGTATAATTATCACCAATATTAGAAAATACATATTAAGATGACTGGCACCGCGGTAAATGCCATAAACTGTAGACAATTTATGCAATATTTTTACAAGCAAGTTTTTTTTTCATTCAAACCCTTATCCGCACCCCAATGGTGCTCATATAAATGCAGTGTTATCTTGATTGTTAACATACGAAGGAAAGGTGACCAGCCCTCCGCTTCAGTTACCAGTCCAGGGTAATACTGAATAAATATAAGTGTGAAAAAATAACTTATATTTATTGAACCCCCCTGGGATCGAACCTGGGACCTCCAGTACGGTAGCCGAGCGTGCTGACCATTACACTACGGAGGCGTATCACAAGCAAGTAGATGCTTTAATTTGTTTTATTAATCAACATGGAAAATTTCGGTAAATAAATTAATTATTAAGAAAAATTAACAGTTGTATGATACATACCACGTATTGTATTTTATTTTATTACACACGAATAGTTTCGAAAACAACTGTAGTTTTCAAAACTAGTCGTGTGTAATGAAATAAAACTCAATAAGTGGTATTATACAAACATTTATTACCCAACAACAAGACTTCACTTATGTATACCACTACATACTAAGACATTATCAAACACACACAAAAAAACAAATAGAGTGTTTACATATATATATATATATATATATATATATATATATATATATATATATATATATATATATATATATATATATATATATATATATATATATATATATATATATATATATATATATATATATATATATATATATATATATATATATATATATATATATATATATATATATATATATATATATATACATTATCACATACGTATTACATATATACTATCATATATATATATACTATCATATATATATATACTATCATATATATATATACTATCATATATATATATACTATCATATATATGTAAATAAAAGTAGAATTCAATCCAATAACCTTGTTTAATTTTGGATATATTACCCAACAATAGTAAAATAATGACTCACCTTTACCGCATATAAGCGGTGGTCGGTGCGAGGAGGGCTGGAGGGAGCGCGCGAGCAGCTCCTGGGTGCGCGCCGGAGCCGCCCCGGCAGCCACCCGCAGCACCGCTGTCTGCACCAGAACCCGAGACAGCACCCACTAAAAGTAACAGTATTCAGTTTGCAGGGTTAAATCCAATGTTTTGTATACAAACATTTGTTGGCCACACTTGCAATATTTTTAAAACTCACAATATGAGAATCCAGGGCACTTATGCACTACACGGAATTTTACTGTCCGGCAGTCTGGTTAGCATGATAAAACGGATGATTGGCTTGGATTGGCTTGTGCTTTTGGCCGTCTTTCTCCAGATCGATGCCCTTGATCGGTGCGTGATCACGGTGCACGTAAATTCGATCACGCTAAACTGTCGTAGTCGCTTTTATTAAAAAAAAACCCGGACTGCCGGACGGTAAAATTCCGTGTAGTGCACAAATGCGTTCAGACTGTATCAATATGAAAACATGTAATTTTTCAACATAACATGCAATCTTTTGCATTTTTCATTTTATGACAATTTTTTATCTTTTTTAGGATGACATGCTACTGCGTATCATTAGACTTTTGGTAGCATTTTTGGGTACCAAGTTGGTAGACTTACCGGTACACTCTCGGAGAGTTTCTTCAGGCAGTTGAGGTCTCTCTGGAAGGAGCTGAGTTGGGACGGAGTGGCCATAGTCAGGCCCCCTTCCTGCGCATCCCACACTCCCGCGCGACACTCCAGGATCCAGTCACAGCAGAATACCTGGAACAACTAGCAAAAACAAACAGTAACACTGTGTATATCAACCCAGATTGGAATTCAGACCGAAACATCGAAAAAAATAAACAAATTACACTATAAATTTTGATACAGCAAGAAAATAAATAAAAGAGCGCAAGCAACAAAATTACTCAACAGGCAATTGCAGAAAACTGTCACAGCAATGGTTGCATTGCAGAAGTACTGCACATCTAATAGCTAAGTGCAATGCAACGACAATGCACCAATGCCGTGCCAAATAAGATAAACTATCCTACTGGATGCTGAAACAAAATAAGTAAGGAATTTACAAACAAAAAGGAAAATAAAACAGTGTAAACTCTTAACCTTTTAACTGTAGTTTGGTACTAATAAAACATGTATCTGGTTACTATCCGCTATCCGGCCTATCTGACCCTTTTTGGCATTAAACGATTGTGCCTTTCTTCATACTCAACACCTGATTTAAATAATAGCCTCTTACCTGCGTATGGATGCACTACTATTAAGAGATAAAGTATAAATTTTAACAAAATTTGTAAGGATCGGATACTGTTTGACATTTTTTGGGCACCACTTTTAAGGGTGTGTGTTGCAATTGAGGTGAACAGTTCTAAATAATACTCTAGCTCAATTACCGCAGCTCCCTTGCCTATAGGCTCAGTAGCTGTATTCTGCAACTTTGTCAAAGCAGTTCCAGTTCGAAACATCGATGGAATTCAATGGTAATACCATTATCATTTGTATTTGTATTTTTACTAGGTGGAGAAGAATCACTGTAGTGTGCTGTCACTTGAAAGCTCACTAAAATGCTCACATCTAGCTGATTTCATCTCTAGTATGTATTGATATGGACGTATTTTAGCAAAGTGTGAATTTTTAAGCAGAAATTATTATTTAATTTATATTTAAAGCACTAACTTTGCGATTTTCCATTTTACAATTAAAATGTAAACTAATAGTATTAATAATAGTATTAATCAATCTTGGTAAAGAAGCGGTTAGTTTCGAAACCGGTAGACATTATAATTAATTTATAATAAAATATTTATAGTGATTTTAAAACAAAGTTGCATTTTAAATATATAAATTTTTATGTCTCAGAGTGTCATAATGATCCCAGAAGATGTTTCCACATGTTCCGATGTTGATATTGTCAACAACATTTGACCTCAGCTACTAAAACGAGTTTTAATTATTACCACATTAATTTTGAAGATGTTTGTGACGGTTAAAAGGTTAAGAGACAAATTAATGCATTTGGTGCATACAAAATTTTACAAACATACATGCTGTATTGAAAATGTATAAATGATATATGTATTAACATGCTTGATATATCATGCACATTTTATGTACTTGTATGGTAAAAAAATATGAAAAAAGTTAAATGTTTACTCCCATACTGATAATTGACCGTGGTTAAACTTATATATGGTAGATGATGTAGAAAAATAATCAGCAGCAATTATGAAAATGGGAGTAAATATAAATGTAAAACTAAAATTGGGAATGATTTACTTATTTTAAAATTTAAAACAGGTTGTTGTAGGCATACCTTTTAATAGTGATGGAAAAATATCCACTATATACTTCATAATACACACGATTTAACACGTCTTAGGGTGAAGACTGACCAGAGCATTTCGTCGTAACATCGCTCGCGGCAAGCATGTTACATTATGACGTTACGGCATTGCTGACTGACCACGATCAGTGCTCGTTTATGGCCTTGTGCTCATTGTTGCCATGTCACACCAAAAAAACTGATTTACAGTCTAGAAATCTGTATTAAATTTGAAAAGAATCAGTAACCCAAAATCTGTATGAATCATTGCAACATTGCATTCGTAGTTAAAATGTCGGACGACGAAGACGTGGTTCTTGGTTCTGCAATTTTAATAAATTACAGCTTACTCCAGATTAAGAAAAAAAAGATTCCCCGCAGTTTGGGGAATTTCTCCAGAGATTGGCAACCCTGTTACTGACCTAAAATTGCATCCGACTTGGGATGGAGCATTCGGAACGAGCGGCAAGCAGCTCGGCTCGCTGTACTGACTGCCTGGATGCTTGCATCGTAACATGTTACGACGAAATGCTCCGGTCAGTCTTCACCCTTACAGAGTACACAACAATTTAAAGTATACATTCCCTACTAAATGCACTAAAAACTACTAAAACATAAAAAAAACAATGTATACAGTCATACTTCATAAAACTTGACTAAAGGCTTGAGCGTGGCGGGATATACCATGGGCCAGTATTCTTTATTACTTCAATTCATCGAATTTTCGAAACTTTTAAATAAGTATATTGATCAAACTCGCAACACAGTATGTGCGAGCCATCTACGGTTCACAAAAGCCATCTATGGTGGGATGAGGAAAGATTTTTATTAAGCAGAGACTCTTTCCATTTGTATCTGAGGTCCGTGTCCTGGATTATATTCATATAATCGAGAAACGCTTGAAAAAATTATTTATTTACAACATTTTGACAACAAGCCTAAGACTAATCAGTTAATTTATTTACAACATTTTACAACCAAGCCTAAATTAATAGACTTCCATATTCTTCTTCATCCATTCTAAAATAATGTAAAAAATAACTCCTAATTGGAGATAATTCAGATTTGTGAACAAGTATTTAGACGCACTTAAAATGTTGTAAATAAGCCGTAAACGCAACCCGATAAATATTAGGAAATCCCTGAGTAAAATATTGCATTTTTCGGTTTCTCGGTGAATCACTGAACCATGTTATTGCAGGCGGGGTATTGCTTGTCCGCCTCCATAGTGTAATGGTCAACACGCTTGGCTACCATGCTGGAGGTCCCGGGTTCGATTGCCAGCAGGGGGTCAAATGAATATAAGTGAATTTTTCAATCTAATATTTATTTAATATCACCCTGGACTGGTACCTGAGACGGAGGGCTGATCACCTTTTCTTCATGTGTTAACGATCAAGATAACACTGCGTTTATAAGATCCAGTACCCTATGCACCATCAGGTGCGGATAAGGGTTTAAAGCATGGGTGGCCAACATTTTCAGCAGTCGGGCCAAATTTTAGAAATGAGATTTCCTACCGGGCCATTAAACAAAATTTATTTTTTTATACAAAGCAAACAAGAAATATATAGTTTTTTAAGATATAACAAAAACGAGAAACAAACATATTTATTAGATTAAAGTTAGGCCATACGAAAAATAATAATAAAAAAGTGTGATATGCTCCGCGGGCCACAA
This sequence comes from Brachycentrus maculatus, assembly GCF_059751285.1. Taxonomy (NCBI): domain Eukaryota; kingdom Metazoa; phylum Arthropoda; class Insecta; order Trichoptera; family Brachycentridae; genus Brachycentrus; species Brachycentrus maculatus. The sequence continues at coordinate 532,004 of NW_028280844.1, read as the reverse complement.
GCACACGCGGCAGGCCGCATGCGGCCCGCTGGCCGGGGGTTAGCCACCCTTGGTTTAAAGTGAGCGGTGAATTACTGTATGACTAGCTGGTTTTGCATGCGAATAGTGGTATGATACACAGAAAGTAGTCTCTACCAGTATGATGGGCGTGGGGTCCCTGCAGGTATAGTACGCCAGCGTGTCGGAGAGCTGGCGCCCGGCGCTGTCGCAGCACAGCAGGGCGCGCTCCACGGACTGCGGCGCCCCCTCCTCCCCGCCCCGGCTCAACTGGCTCAAGGCCTCGCGACAGACCATCGAAGACAGCACAGCCCTAAAATTACATTTAAATTAATTCGGTTAACCTTCCCCTCCCGGTGATACGTATTTACTACAACTTGACTTTAAAAATGAGAATATCAATATAAAATATAATAGATACGGACTTAGAATTTTACGTGTTACATAAAAGTATTATAAAATAAGGTTATTAATTTGCAGCAACAGAAATAAAAAAACCGAGGAAAGAGTCACCAATACACTTACGTTTTTCAGAGTATGGGTGTTTATGCACTACATGGAATTACAAGGAATTTTACCGTCCGGCACGTCAGTTAGAGTTTTTAAACGATGATTTTCTTGTGCTTTTGTCCATCTTTCTTCAGATCGGTGCGTGAACATCTTGCGCGTAAATTTGATCACGCTAAACTGTCGTATTCGCTTTCATTTTTCAAAACCGGACTGCCGGATGGTAAAATTCCGTATAGTACACAAACGCCTTATGTGTGCGTGCCTCACTTTACATAAACGCACACGCGGCTTCATACTGTTTCCGATACAATCTCATTTTAGTTACGCACAAATCGTCATTCAGGGTGGTCGTGCTGCTACGCTAGCTATGGCGGCTACTCGCGATGTATTTTTTTATACTTTTTAGATACTTACCAGAACTAACATTAAAAAATTGATGCATTTTAACTTCAACTATGGTGAATAAAAGCAACATTTAGGAATAATCATAGCTCCAAGCTTCACATCTATACATTAGAGTTGGAACCAGGACTTCATCATGTACTGCCATGATATGCAGTGATATTTTAGCAGTAAATTAAATATTAATTGAAGAGCAATTTTTTTGTATTGCCTGTCCTGGACACTGTTTTAAAAAAACATAGAAAATAAAGTACTTCTGATACTAAAATTTATATGGTCAAAGCACATGCCTCCACATTTAAAAAAAATATATTTGCGAGACATATACGTTTTTCGTCGTTTCCGGAAGCCCGGATAAGGCGCAGGGTCGCTGCAGGTGAAGAGGATACCCGTGGCACGTGCGACAACCATTCGTAATAAGTAGAAGCAGGAGGTAGAACTCACTTGGGTAGTGGGTTATCAGTCATCCTCAGTGCGGCGGGTAGATGCTTTATCCTGTCTAGTAAGATACTCGCCGCCTCGTCATCACCCAACAGCCAGTGAGCGGCAATTTCCACCACATTGGACCACCACTCCATCACTGGATCCCAGCAACCTGCAATCCAGATTTAGAGATTATAATAACAATATTATTCATAAAGAAAAACAATAATACGCAGTTATTTCATATTATTTTTTGACATCATCAAAGATGAAGAAGAATATGGAAGTCTGGGCATTTACGGGGCTGACGACCGTCTTAGGCTGGTTTAAGTGATCACTTTACACACGTGTAACATTCACCAATTCTACCCACTATTGACAACCACACCACTCAAATTCTTAGAAGTTCTATATGTTTGAACCAATTTTGAAACATTGTTCTTGAATCACTAGAACTTCATTAGAGACATCTATTGGTGAGCTAAAAAGAAGGTTTTTTTTTATTGAGCAGAAACTCTTTTATTAGTATGTGAGGTCCGAATCCTGGATTATAATCACACAAATGAGAAACGCCAGAAAATATCATTTTCATTTTTATTATTTAAGCTTATAATTTGACCAGATAATGACCAGACAGTTGTTTCATTGATTGATTCGGAAGTCACTTTGTGATAATATCTATCCATGTTTTCAATTTAAGTTTTACTTGGTAAATAGCACTTTTTCTTAAAATCTATTGTGATACGAATTTTGACCCATTCCGCATCATTTACAAACATCGTATTTGTCTAAATTTTAGAATTGTGCCATTGGGACATTGAAGTGTGAAGGCCCTCTTGCTGTTTCTAATTTTTATTTATTTTTTATTTTTTATTAATGGGAACATAGGCAAACATGTATCACAATAGGTTTTCAGAAATATAGCGTCATCATTTTGCGGTTTCGAAAGAAAAGCTAAATAAAACACACACAGCGATAATTTTTTTATGAAAATTTTATTTCATTATAATATTTGGACTTTGGCATTTAGTATGAAAAACAATATCATTCAAATGGCACTTCGGGAAGATTCGATGCATGCGATTCTTTCGAGGTCATTTTTAACCTCTTTTTTGCACATTTCAGAGGGTTTCTCGGCCATAATTTGAGTAATGTTGGTTTTAAATGCGTCTAGAGCTCAGAGATTATTTGCATTAACATGGTCCTTGTGAATGAACAAGTGAACACTTACCTATATTTTGAGGGCCTATAGGTGCAACATTATCAGTCACTAATTTCAGCATTTCTAGAACATCTAGAGTGTGGGAGCTCCTGCCGTCGGCACACAGCAAGGTTTGTAGACTTCGTTTCAATAACTCAAAATGATAAACCTGAAAATAAGATGAAATAAGAAGCGATGTCACAAGTGTTGCCAATGATAAACAAAATGTCGCAAAGAGAAAATTTGGTTTGTACTCCTGGAATTACGTTCAGACATAACGGTCTTAATATATACTGCGAAATCTAAATTAATATAACAACTCGAACAAAGTAAAACGGGATCAGAAATAAAATATCTTACCCTCATTGCATATGCCAGTGGATCTGTCTTGTTGGGAAGTTGGCTGAACATGGACATCTCGGGACCATCCAAGTGATAGCTCCACTCTTGGGTGATGAAGAATCGCTGTCCATATGAAGTGAAGAGCCAACGGAAACGTGCCGGCGTCTCTCCACACAGTTCCGAACACACCAACTTCGCTTGGTTCAAATAATAACTGAAAAAAGACAATTCCAATCTATTTATTGTAACTGCAGACAGTTGGTAGAATTCCATATAGAATTGTTGGATAGTATATCCAAAATTAAACAAGGTTTATTGGATTGAATTCTACATTTATTTATGTATATGTTAATACGTGACGCGTTTCGTCTTCTTAAGACATTATCAAACACTCTCATGTTTGATAATGTCTTAAGACGAAACGCGTCACGTATTAACATATACATAAATAAATGTAGAATTCAATCCAATAAACCTTGTTTAATTTTGGATATATTACCCAACAATACAATTCCAATCATTTAGTTATCAGAAATTCATTTAAAAATTGAGTAAATCTGCCAATTTAAAAAGGTTTTTGTTAAGACGGAATAATCTGCTAAACCCTGGAGAGAAGGAGCACGATGATTAGTAAGTGTTGGTTCCCATATAATTGATCCCCCAACAATTTGTCCCTATCTATTGGCAGTTGATCCCTTACACATTGATTCTCCCCATCAAACATTTGTTTTTAACATATTCCACGCTAAGAACACACGCCTAGCATGTCCATATATGCCATCCACTTTGTGCTCAGGACACGCGCAGCATGCTCATCCCGGAGTAACGTTTGTATTTCAAAAAATAAACCTTGGCACTGTTAAACGCATAGTATTCATTAATTTGGTCAGAAAATTTCACTGCATTCAGATCTTTTATTGAGTGACATCGTTTCGCATAGTAAAAGTTAGTCTACACATCCAGTTGTGATATTTTATTTTTATTTTGGTTAAAGTTGCTTTCATTGTATTATTATATTGTCGCAATTGTTTTTAGCGATCTGGTTATAATAATAACGGATTTAATTCTATAATACCCTTCTTCAGATACTTTATTAGATTTTTAAAATGATTTTTTCAAATACAGTAGAATCGCGATATAGCGAAAAATGACGTATATCGAAAAAACAAACTTAATTTATTCCCAAAAACTAATTTTTCATACAAAAATGCATTTATATAACGAAATCCCGTTAATATGTATAACAAAATCACTTTTGTCCCGTACGAAAAAATGCCAATACATTTATGTAAATTAATAACGAAATAAAAAATGTTAAAAGATGAAAATATTTCAAAGCCGCGCCACCGTATGCGGACGGTTTTATGCCGATTTTTAAAAGTAATTCTTTAATTAATTAATAAAAGTAATTAATTTTTGGTCCCTTAGATTTCGTTATATCGCGATTCTACTGTATATTGAGCACCGATATATTTCAAGTTAATTTTTTTTTATTATAGTATTAATGTTAACACACTTAATGTTTTTCTTTCTTTCTGCTAAACTTGAACTGATAATATAGTCTCTCCTGGCAAGCTATAAAACAGTCTCCTAATTTTTAAATCACCTATGGTATCTCACAGTTAATAAAAGATGTAGAAACCTGCAAAGGAAGTGCATGAATGGCTTGGTCCCCTTCCTGATGGCCAGAGCTGTAGTGACTAGGACGTCGGCTAGGTGCACCGAGTTGCCTCCTGCGTCAGCGAGGTTCAGGGCCCCCAGCAGCACGCTCAGCGGAGCGCCGGCGCTGCCGTCCACCTCCGCAGACACAAACTCCAGCTGCCACAAGCGATGATATACCATAGATAGTTCGGTGGCCCAGTGCACTCCCAGGCGGCGACGATCGCTACAAAAAACATAAAATTATACGTAAATACTGTAACTTATTGTTAAGTAAATCAAACAAAAATTAATGCCCATTAATAAAAAATCTTGAAAAAAATAATAAAAAAAGACTACTATACCATTAATTATATAAAATTATATTATGTTGTACTTCAAAATGTAACTATATTAAATAAATAAATAAAAAAAAAAGTTATAAGCTAACCAATTTGAAGAGTTCTTCTTTTAAAAACATTGATGCCTTAGATTGAAAAATTGCTTAGGAAGTCTAAGCAGTTTTGTAAGCCATATGATAACTTGTAATTTGTTAATGAAGTCTAGATTACTTTATTGGTACGATAAATATGTCTGTATAGCAACATAATTATTATAGAAGGTAAGATACAAGGGGTGAGGTCGAGCAGCACTGCAGTTGGACAGTGATAGTAGTCGCAGAAGCTGGTAAACTACAAACTACGCCTGACACAGCCTTTTGCTTTTAACCAGTTGCCAGTTTATCCCGAGCGTGACTCGGGCAAGGAGTGTGTTGCATTGATGAGTCCGAGTGCTGCTCGGGCAAATCATATTCCAACTTGGTGGTATTGATTTGCCCGAGTCAAATATATTTATGTATTTGTTTTTATTGACTAACCCGAGCAGTGTTCGGGTAGTCCTGTTTCGAGTAATTTGGTGATGATTTTCTACACCGACGAATTTCTCGCCAAAATTCGACTGTTAAGTGGTTAATATCAAAAAAACAAAACAACATCAATTATTAAGTTAAAATTTATTTCAAAAGAAAAATAAGCTTTTTATCCTTTTGTATGTTTGAGCAATATTTGATGTAGTAGTCAGTAGCTACCTGTTATGCCAGAAGTCTCCATTGCGTCGGACTAACCAGCGCCCTCCCGGTAATCTCTGGATGATCTGGCGCACAATTCCCCAAGCTGTTCCCGTCATATTGTGTAACCTGCCGGAGCGGATTGGTCTCCCGACTTCTAATAAACACTTGCGTAACTCTATCTTCGCATTGTTTATATCACCCTGAAAAAAAGCATTTTAAAGTGTAGCAGACTATTGATTTAAAGGGATCTCTTTAAGCAGGAAGCAGGATTTTTAAAAACAAATCCAAAGACAAATTGCTCATTTTGGGAGAATACTGAAAAAATGTGACCAGAAAAAAAAGGAAATGAAATGAGTTGCCGTGACTGAAGACAAACACTTCATTATTTCTGGATCGTAGTTTCAATTCAGAAAGAAATTTTATACCTTAAACTGTAATTTTTGACCAATATTATAATAGAAATTTAGAAACTAATTTAGAAAACTCGCTAAGTTTCAACCGTTTGCATGAGATTGTCAAAATATCGTGGATCGCAATTTTACAGCACGGTTATAATTTACACTTAGTTTAAATATAAAAATAAAACGAGTGTATAAGACCACTTTTGGTGAGAACATCTGTAGTCGCACAAAACCAGTGTTTAAATAAATAATCTCAAAAGTGGTCTCATACAAGGGTTTAATTTTTGTACCTAAATCATGTTATTCCACAAGGTTGATGCCAAATCAATAAATAATATATTTGCGCCTAGAGTGTCGTAATTGAATTTTCTTTCAGGAGGGCCATTTAAAGCGATATAACTTAAGTTAAAATGTTAAGCATATCATGCTATGAAATGCAAAATGCATGCCAGAATCAAGATTAGGCAGAATAGGGAAATGAACCGCAAACTTCAAATTTGAAGTCCACGACACTTTTTTGACAATCTTCCAGAGAATGATGATTTTCAGCCTAAATCTAGTGAAAATGAAAATAGTCCTAGACCATGATCACATCCTACATGGGTTACCAATCAATGCACTATATTAGGCCTGGCCAACCCAAATTGCACCCGGGCCGCATCGATGACCTAAAATTTTCCCAAGGGCCGCATACAGACATTAGAAAAAAAATTATAACAACGAATTTCATACTTATTGATTTTTTGTAATTATTATATAATTTAAATGCAGATGTAATCCGCAAGTACAATCAGGGTAATTGTGAAAAAAAATATTACTACGACCAGATGTGGAAAGAAAACACACATTGAACCAACAAAAAATATATAACGTTTTGAAAATTTCAATGATAAAAATGATAAATTAGGACACATAAATCAAGCAATATTAACAATTTTATTTTAAATAAAATTAATTTATTAATGACTCTTGAAAGAAACTCAAATTTCATTTGAGTTTCTTTTCGCTTACTTAATTTTTCTAAATCTATTTTATTAGTTGAAGTTGCACATCTTTACTGGTTTTCGAGATTTTTTGAGATTGCCTTAAATTGGCGATACTGAAGAGCGTGCGAACGGATATTGTTCACTGTTTTTATAACAACATGCATGACTTGGCTCATAGATAATACTTGAGGGCATAAATTTAGCTGATATATCAAACTGTGTATCACATATATATCACTGGTTTAAAAATATATTCTTCATACATGACCGCGGGCCGTGCATTAGGGCGCCGCTGGCCAAGGGTTGGCCACCCTTGCACTATATGGATACTAAAAATAATAAATAGATGAATATCTACATTAAAGTATGCATTTCCTAATGAAATTATAGGAATACCTTGTCTATATAAAAGTCGGCCTTTCTTCTGTGTCGCCTGAAGTGTTCCGCTTGCTCGGTTTGGAGAATAGGATCTCCATAAACCAGCATCTTCACTAAACAGACTCCGAGGACTAGGAAGTTCACGGTCCACAGGAACAGAGTGGGTAGCCACGCCCACCAACTTGTCTCATCTGACAAATAACATTTTTTATTATTAAAGGAAAACCCGCAGAGGGTCTATTTTAGATGCTAATCTGCAGGTGGGATAGTAAGGATGGGGAAGGTAAATATGAAAAATACATCACAAGCACCCAGACCAACTGAAAATGAATGCATCGATTTTTAATATTTAATATACACTAAGACCTCACTTCGCGTCGTAGATACGTTCCAAAATATCGCGACGCAAATTGAATTGCTATTTTTCCATTGGAAATCATATAAACATCAAAGATAGGTTATCGTATTTTTAATTCAGTCCGTAAATATTGAAAAAGGATATTTACATAGCAAAACAAAAGTAAAACTTTATAAGTTCATTTAAAAACATAAAAAGACCTCTTGAAATTTTTTTTTTCAAAAAAATTGTCTAAAGTTTGCTCAACAGCTTTTTCTTTTATGTTGAGGTAAAGTTCCTCGTAACAATTAATATCATTTGCTACCGAGAAACTTTTGTACTTCTTTCGCTATTAGAATCGATTTTTGAAAAAATCTCCATTGCTTTGTCAATTAGATTCATTGCTTTAGAAATTTGCTGTGAAGTTAAATTTTGACGCTTGCTTATATCTAACGAGCTGTCTTCTTCGTTAGCGATTTCCAAATCCAGTTATTTCAATTCCTCGTTAGACGTTTCTTGGTTATGAGCAGCTAACAATTAATTTATGTCGATTCCCCGAAATCCAAACAAAATTTAAATTTACAAAATGGGAAATTACCTTTTAGAAAATTTAAAAATATTCTCTAAATAATAATTTTTAAAAAAACAACGCGATTCGAAAAAACAATGACGCACAGCGAAAATAAGTCTTAATTCAGTAACGACGCAACTTCAAAAAAACGCAATGTGAAACGACGCAAAGCGAGGTCTGAGTGTATATGTATTTTGATTTGCAGGAAAGAATAACATGCGTAAAATGAGAGTTACATAAGTGCGTTTACTCACCATATTCAATTATGTTGAGAATCCTTCTAGAGATGAACTCATCCTCTCCTCGAGGGAGGCCAGCTCTGAACACTCGGCCGAAAGGATTGAAGGCTAGAAGTCCAACCATAAAAGCGCACATCGCCAATCGAGTGTGATCACCCATTCCCGCCATTATGCGCTGGGAGTAAGATTCAGTGTCAACCTGTAAGAAATACTCCAATTCAAAATATGCGAGTGTCACTATGAAGTTTCATAGTATAAATACCAAAATATCCCAATTACACAAAAGATAATGGCCACAAAAATTATAGACCTTAAAACCATGGTCACCCCGCAAACAAGATCTCTTATACTTCCTTCCATATTTTATGGTCTGACACACATCTGTGACGCTACACACATGTGTCTGCTGTGCGATTATCACAGATACATGAATAAAATGGTAGTACCCAAGATTCGAAACTTAATTTCCTGGAATGGGATACTCTGATAGTAATTAATTATTGCTTAAAGCACGGATAAATATTTATACTGAATATCGACATCTATTTATGACTATGACTGGTCAGAATTTTCTTTTTTGGTCAATTATCATTACGTTAATACTGTTTATTAGTATCGGTGTATTTGTGCAAGTGATTTGTAACAAACTAATATACAACATTTTGAGTGTGTCCAAATACTTGTTCACAAAATCTGGATTATCTCCAATTACAGGAGTTATTTTCATATTATTTTTTGACATCTCATCAAAGATGAAGAAGAATATGGAAGTCTGGGCATTTACGGGGCTGACGACCGTCATAGGCTGGTTTAAGTGATCACTTTACACACGTGTAACATTCACCAATTCTACCCATTATTGACAATCACACTACTCAAATTCTTGGAAGTTCTGTATATATGAACCAATTTAAAAACCTTGTTCTTGAATCACTAGAACTTCACTAGAGACATCTATTGGTGAGATGTAAAGAAGCTTTTTATTTAGCAGAAACTCTTATATTAGTATGTGAGGTCCAAATCCTGGATTATAATCACACATGAAAAACGCCAGAAAATATCATTTTCATTTTTATTATTTAAGCTTATAATTTGACCAGACAATTTATTTACAACATTTTGAGTGTGTCCAAATACTTGTTCACAAAATCTGGATTATCTCCAATTAAGCTTCTTTACATCTCACCAATAGATGTCTCTAGTGAAGTTCTAGTGATTCAAGAACAAGGTTTCCAAATTGGTTCATATATACATAACTTCCAAGAATTTGAGTAGTGTGGTTGTCAATAATGGGTAGAATTGGTGAATGTTACACGTGTGTAAAGTGATCACTTAAACCAGCCTATGACGGTCGTCAGCCCCGTGACACCCGTCTTTCCCAGACTTCCAAATGCCCAGACTTCCATATTCTTCTTCATCTTTGATGAGATGTCAAAAAATAATAAACTAATATACAGTGGAACCTCTCATAACAAGCATAATTTGTTCCTGAATCTTACTTGTTAAGTGAAACATTTTTTATTTTGACTGGCGCGGAAGTCCCGTCTCACAAGTAAATGTAGTGATAAAGGGACTTGACCTTTCTCTGTAATTCGTTATGCGAATTACTAGTTATGAGAGGTTCCACTGTATTTATCTTATGGCATTATAAAATAAATAAATGGAATTCACTGTAGACACAGTGAACAGAAATATCGGTGCGTTAGGCGGGGGGATAAATAAAGGCAGATATGTAATATTACGTTGGCAAACTCCGGTGAAGAGGGCATGTCGCTGTCAGTGTGGAGGGAGGAGGGAGACGAAGAGATGTCGCTGGTGGGGGGAGTCGGGTTGCCGACCAGGAGCTCCGTCACTCCCCCGCTCTGCTGGGCTGCCATCTCCAGAGCGGCCACCCTCTGTTTCAATCTTGCATTCTGGTTTTGTAAGTACCGTATGTAATCTATAGTTTTTCTCAGAATGGCAGACTTATTTAACTGAAATAAAGAAAATATAAAGATTTTCACTTTTGTTGTCATAAATGCATAATCTCAAGATAAACAATTATAAACCTTATCCGCATCTAATGGTGCATAGGGCACTGCAACATATTGACGCAGTGTCATTTTGATTGTTGCTTACATGAAGGCAAGGTGATCACTCCTGCGCATTAGGGTAATATGAAATAAATATCAGAGTGTAAAATCACTAATATTTACTTTCACACCCCCCCCCTGGGAATCGAACCCCGGACCTCCATCACGGTAGCTAAACACGCTAACCATTAAACGACAGAGGCGGACCAAATTTGATACCAATACTTTATGTAAATAAAATTTAATTTCCATACCTTAGCGTCTTCTCCAACTAGCATATTTTTTAATTCCACAATTTTGTCATTGATACTGGTGCGATATCTTCTTTCGATGGCATTGTGCGCACTTTTCTTTACTTCCCGAGGTTTTCCGTCGTTGAGCAAACCCGGGAGGCGACAAATGGGCACCTTGTCAGAGTCCAACATGAGCGGGATGCCCGTAGCCAGTATGGTGCCCGTGCTGGTGTTCACTAACGTGTGGATGGGCATCGACGTCTGCGGATGTTGGCCGGGTTGAGAAGTACTCATGCCTGCCGAATAACATCTAGTTCAGCAATTATCTCAAAACATAGTGAAGTATTCGATGACATACTGATTCGGAATCAAATAGGCAGTATATCTATCGAAAGTACTACTTAAGAGATTATGTCTTAATGTATCAGTGGGTTTTGGAATACGGGTTCATATTTTTGGCAATAAAAATAAATAAAATGGCAGCGGGCAGGACATATTGCAAGACAGGACCCCAAGAATTCTACGATGGAGGCCTTGGGAGAACAAAAGAGGTGTCAGAAGACCCCAAGGGATGGTCCGACGACATAGTCGCTGTGGGAGGTAAAAACTGGCTGCAGGCAGCAACCAACCGGAGTAAATAGAAAGAAGGGGAAGAGGCAGCAGTACTATATCCAGCAGTGGAGGTCAGAGGGCTCATAAAGAAGAAAAAGTATCAGTTGGTTGGTACCGTTTTACGGGGGAAAATAATGACTGAAATGACTGATGTCATATTAAAGCATAATTGGGAAGCTTTTTAACCGGTTAACTGCCAAGAGCGTCTTAAGACTCATAATTTTCTGTGAACGGAGCGCCGCTCATACAAAAATTAAGTCTTAAGACGCGCCGTTTTAAATGGGCTTTAAGTAAAGAAAATCAATTATTTTAAATGTACAAATATATTGAACGCATAGTGACATCTATTGAGAATATCTTTGCATACCTAGAATTGAAACAGAATTTGTTTTTACCACTTTAAACGTAAATTAAAGAGAGCTTTGTCGTCGGAACAACTAATGTCGCTCAGGGTTGTCCAATAATCCACGAGTTGCCGTCACTGCCGAATCTGATGACAGTGATTTTAGTGTCGATTCTAATGATTTATAATTTTTAATTTTTTACAAGTGTGTGTGTGTGTGTGTGTATACTTTTAATATTAAACTAACATAAACAATTACTTTTGACATATTATTTAGTTTTCATATATTCTATGACAAATTTTGTGACAACTCTGCACCATGAACAAATAATTTTATGACTATGGATAAATGACTGAACGACTGGCGCGCTATTCATTTATTTGACAAGTTTTATAAATAAACGTTAATACACTTTTAATAACAATATGTTTAGAAGATTATTAATATTTATTTATTTATTAATATTTTTAGTGATTCAAGAACAAGGTTTCTAAATTGGTTCATATATATAGAACTTCCAAGAATTTGAGTAGTGTGGTTGTCAATAATGGGTAGAATTGGTGAATGTTACACGTGTGTAAAGTGATCACTTAAACCAGCCTATGATGGTCGTCAGCCCCGTAAATGACCAGACTTCCATATTCTTCTTCATCTTTGATGAGATGTCAAAAAATAATATGTTTAGAAGGTTTTATTTTTGTGGTAAAATTCGCGGCGTGCTGGGTACCGCCATACATGTACCTGCCGGCAGTTAACCGGTTAAATTATAAAACAACCTCAAGTGTTCACGGTATAATCTTACCTTGCATAGGAGTACTGGTGTACACGAGCGTCTGAGGTTGGGGCTCGCTGGACTTGACAAGCTTGGCTTGCAGTACTACCGGAGCCAGTCTTCCATCCGAGCCTTGCTGCACCAGCATGGAAGGCACTCCGTTGTCCGACACCAGCAGCTGACTCGGTACAACCGGAGATGAATTCCTCGAGCTCTGATCACTTTTTTGACCGGGTTTCGGTTGCAAAGGAACCGACTTAAAGTTTATAAAAGTAGGACTCGTAACTTGTCCCTGCAAAAGTAGATTGTTCTGTCGTATCGCTTGCGGACTACTGACAACGAAACTTTGACCCTTGGGGTTCTTAGGAGCGGATGAAAGACTCGCTTTCTGCAAACTCGGGTGAGGATGGGCCTTGGACGATTGCACTATCCCCGGAGGATCCGCTTTAGTCACAAGTCGGTTCGTCGAAGTCACTGTGGGTTTTGAAGATTGCACTTCGTTCATTGTGGAAACTGTGGGGGAAAAAGTAACACCGTTCTGCAGTTTAGCGGGAGACAGCGCGTGTAATTCCGGATGCGGGGAACTCGCCAGCGAAGCCGGTGACATGGAACTGTAAGAACTGGGTGACATCTTGGGGGAGTGTGCGGAGGAAGGTGACATATCCGGTGACGACTGGAGAGACAGGGGTGACATCATCGCATAATTCATAGGCGGCAAAGTCGCTTGTCCTCGAGTCGAGGAATAGACGTTCGGAGAATGGGGCAGACCTCCCGCAGACGGAGACATCTGTGGCGAATATAAATTGTTCATTGACGCCGTTTGCGGGGAATCTCTAGGCGAGTCATATATAAAAGATGACATGGTCTCTTCTTTTTTAAAAATTGGTATTAATGGGGAATTTGAGACGTGTCCAATATTTTGATCGGCCAGCGCGGGCGATGCCGGAGTCGGAATAAATTTGTCCTCTTCCAAGACGATCATACCGTCGTCGTCAAATAATTCCATAGTTCCCATCGGATCATTATCCAATAAGAAATCTGTAAAGAGTAAAATATACAATATTATTTTATTCTGACGCAATACTCGCGCAGGTTAGGAAAACTAGCGCAAATGATGCTATAATAACTAGACAAGTAAATACCTTCTAATCCTACAATGTCATTTAAACTATAGGGATCGTAGTTGTTGAACGGCTGAGAGCTTTCGAACTCCATGTCCGATATTCGTTGGGAAGCTAATTCTTCACCACTCTCCATGTTTATGTTTGTGTCCAAAAATAAGACGTCAGACGAGGAAAATCGACCAATCACTGAACAAGAAAACATCATACGATATTTCTGAGCTGCCAGAAGTGAAAAAATATTTTACCGATGTATAAATGAGTAGAGTTGTCCCACGTTTTCGATTGTGTCGATTTCATAAATATATAATATGTATCTACATATTTTATTTTTAAATCTTTGAATCTGGAAGGAAAACCTAATTTAATTACAAATAAGGTAGTTTAAAACGTTATATATGTAGTTTTAAAAGGAAATTCAACTTTAAGTTCAATAGCAAGTATTTTATTCAGGCTAAAAGCTTTAAAAATAACAGGATTATTCAAACAGGAATTTTAGAGGTAACGTTTTTTGCCAGTATACCCGCGATATACCATATTTGTGTGCAAACTTTTTCAATTCTGAGTTATCGAAAAAACTAACACTGTTCGCGATTATCGGATCCACATTTAGACGCAATTCTACGCGTATCTACTTCAAAAATGCAAGCTTGTACAAAAATACTTGCGAGTCAAATGCAATCGTAAAAATCTCATTGATTCTATCAATGACAATGAATGTCGTAAAAATTTACAATAAACGTTTTTTAAATAAAATATTACTACACAAATATTGTATTGTGGTCTAATCGCCGCGTAAAATATTTGGCCTTTTTGCAACAAAAGGTTGCCGACTCATGTTGTAGAGATTTTTATTTATATTTCCACATGTTATATTTAAAGAAGTTCTTATTGAGATGGGAATATGAAAGTTTCGGTATTTACAGGTTTAACTAGGTACCTGTCATTGGCTGGTTTAAGTGATCATCTTATACACTGTGTAACATTCACCATGTAACCCGTGTTTGACAACAAAATTACTAAAATTTCTAAAAGTGGGATTCATGCTTGACTGACAACACAATGCATATTTTCGAGAAAAACTTCACTGCGGACATCTATGGTTGAAATTAGTAAGTTAGTAAAAACCCTTATCTATCCATATGAGATCCAAATTTATTGAATCTCCCTCAAAATAGGCTCCTTACAAAGCGATACAGTTTTTCCAACGAACAATCCTGTCATCATCCATCCACTTATTGTAGGCATACTCCAATAATTCGACACTGGCTAGAACACTCTAGATGGGTGAAAAGCCATTAAAAAGAAGAAGTAGGCATACTCCAGAATTGACTTGATTTCTCCTTGCATATTTGGTTTTATGTTTTCAATTGAGTCAAAATGAGTTCCATTGCGATGCTTATTGGCTAGGTTGCCTGTCGTGATCGCAAACTCATGTCTCGTCACCAGTTTTAATCCTGAACGCTTTATACCACTCAAATGCTCTTGTTCTCGATTTAATAGTCACCTTAAGCTTTCTGTACATAATACTTTCAAAGTGTCTCAATGTGAAATTTTGTTTGCAACACAAAATTTAAGAAAAATTATTTGCTCAATTTTTTCTTCAGAGTAAAAATTACAGCACACATTTGAGTACGGCAAATCTTTTTGACCGCTGACAACAAAGAACAAACTAAATAACAAATCACGCTCAAAAATACCATCATTATAGATTACAGTTATGTCAACAAATTAATTTATGCAGGCCTTCTAAATTACTCAGTTCTGGTGTTTATTTAACAAAAGGTATATAATCAATTTTACTACACTTTCTCATGCCACTCCACGAACTAAACGATTTGGACTCACAAAAATATGTACTTATATTTGAAATTATGACAATAAAACTGTCCACTTTTATAGTGTAGTGGTAAGCGCGTTTGGCTACTGTGCTGGAGGTTTAATTGGGGGATCAAAATTAATTTATGTGATTCTCTTATATTTATTTGATATCTCCCTGATACAAGCAGCACAGGACTGAGCACCTTGGCTTCACGTGATTAACAATCTAGAAAACACTGTGTTGATATGATGCGGCGCTCTGCAATTTAGGTTCGGATAATGTTTATAAGAAGTTGAAGAAATAAATAAATAACAAAAAACATTTAAAAACAAAAGATTTTTATTAATGAAAATAACATAGTCTTATGTATGTAAATATATATGCTTGTCATACTGAATAAACAGCTATCTTATATCTAATAAATATCTATGGATGCATAATAGAGATACTTAAATGACATACCTATATATGATAAAACCATGTGAAAATACAGGCACATTCAGTTTGTGTTATTATCTAGTAAAGTATGAAGACTCAAAAAACATCAAATACAAACAGCAATTCAATTTTGTGACACTAATCCACTCTGATAATGATGAACTACAATATAATATATCAAAACATTGTACCAGTTTCAGTTTAGATATAAAATGAAATGAGCCAACATAATATAACTAATGGAATGTCCTAATAACATAAAACAAAGCAAAAGGCACATAATAAGTTGAGAGTTATAAATATCAACGAGACGTTATAACTATCTTAAACATATTCAGTCTTCTATATAATGCATGTTATTAATAAAATATAAAGTACAAATTGTATTACTCAGTAGTAACATCAACTAGGTGGTTCAAAAACTTTAAGAGGAGTGTGAAATATACTTTTCAAGAATACAACATTTGACAACAAAAAAACATGTTTTGCAGCTGCACAAAAACACAAAGTGTAAGTTAACGTGTTCACAAGTAAAAATAATGTGTATTATTATACTCAATATACAAGCCAATCACTTTAAAAGAGAAATACAGTTAAAGCTCATTAATTCATACCACTAAATATTGAATATAACCATATTTCGAAAAGTATTTCCAACGTTTTTTCATACAAATATTTCGATGGTACAAAAAAAATGCTGAAAAAAATATGTTACCAAAATAAAATGTAAGTGTATAAAGATTTTTGTTTTACAATTTGCCAGTTTGAAATTCAAAATATTTATTCGGATTTTGGTCCCTTCAATGAGAAATTAACGAGCTTTTAGTGTAAGATAATGTAAAGATGTTATTGAAAGCAGAATGTGAGTGTAGCCATGTTCAGGATTACTGTTTACTTTGAAAAGCCACTCTGCTGTCTGTAATTATGGACTAGAACATTTTCACCGAGAATAGAAGCTTCTGAGAGTAAAATATGGACTCCATTCTCGGGGAATATAAATATAGGTCAGTCTATTGTGAGGTAACAAGTGAAATTGCATAAATAATCAGTCTATTAAAATCACAGCTGTGTGAAGAAATCTGCAAGTGCGGACACTAATATAACAAAGTCAAACTTGGCTGCTGTACTTGTCATCACAAAACCTTCCTTTAATAACATTTCCATCCTCTACCGACTGTACCGCTACATCACGCGGGAACACGGGCCAAAGTGCTCAACCAAACCTAACACCATACAACACTGTGCATTTCCATACTTAACTTAACTTTGATTAGTACACACCCTTATCTCTTAAACATTTAAGTGCTACGCTGACAAATTATTTGTAACGTGAAACAGCAACACTTATATTCAATTACAATATACGTGTTATAAATAATTTATTACATTTTCTTATTAATTATATATCTTAAATATACATTCTTCACCCGAAACACTTCCCCTTTTCCCAATTACAATTAATTTCCTATCGGAAAAATCTGGCGTATTGAATACAAAAAAAAACAAAACAAAAACTGTTTTCTTTTCTTCTCCTTTTTTTAAAAAATACATCTCATTACGTAACAATTATATTTTTTTATGAAATCTTAAACTTAAAATTCAAAATATTTTTTTTTGTATCACACAAACTATGTACTTTAACAAAAGTTTTAGAACCATTTTACTGAAAATAAAATTGCCTTAATGTATAATTACATAGATACCTAAAATTAGGTTTTTCTTTTTGATAAACTGAATAAGTATATGAAAAAAACCCAATAAAACTCAATTGGAAATAATATTTAGCAAACATACACGGTAAGTGCCCATACTCACAATTAAATTACAAACAGGAATCTTTATCTATTTATCTAACATAATAACTATGGGTATTAAAATACTGCGTTAACTTCAAACAGTTGGAATTAAAACACAATAACAACAAAAACATAAATATTGATAATATAATATAGTAGAAAAATATAAATACCGGTGTTTATTTTGTACTCTATTGTAGGATCATTATACCTTTATGTAAGTCACCATTGGCTCGCTCCATTCTATAGTTAGTGTCTTTTACTAAACTAGATTTTATAATATATTACGGGCATCAGTCTAGCGCCTACCCCCGAGGGTTTTCGCCTCCACTTACATTGAGGTTATAATATCTTATTATAAATGTTTAAATTATACATACAAAATCATCAGTCTTATAGTTTCGTTTCTCGTTGCTACTAGAGGAACATTCGTAAGTCTCGCGTTTCCATTCAAGACACAGCGGACCGATCGTCGAATAATTCTAGAGCATTTATGATTCGAGAATCTAGGATTTTTAAAAACTAATTTATTCTACATAATAGTATTATCTTTCCGATCCTTAATCTAATACCGATAACAAACTATAGTACGGGTGTTAAAACTTTTCTCTCGTAATATTGCACTGAATCCTCAGTCTGCTATGAGCACTTCAGAACTTCCGACGGCATGCTTCGACGGAGAGTCTGATGCGTATGGACAACGTATCGAATAATCATCTTTTTACATATGTTTACAGTCGGGTAGGGTCCGTCAGTCTCTGTCGCCGCAGTCGATGGAGAGTCCCCTTCGAGCGTCGTCCCTGTAGTCGCGGAGGATGTCCTCTTTCTTGATTATGGCGGATACTTGGTTCATGGGAGGCACGATGACTCCGGGCGGGTCGAGGTCGGGCTTGCGGCCGACGGACAGGTCCTCCACGCGGTCCTCGTCGTCCGTCTCGTCGGGGTGCAGGCCGTTGGGTCGCGCGGGGCTGGCGCGACGCACGTATTTGAGCACGCCGGGCGAGGGCGCGCGCGGCGGCGAGGCGGCGCCCAGGCCGGCCGCGGCGGCGTGCGCGGCGGCCGCCAGCGCCATGGCGTGCAGCGCCTCGCGCCCGCCCAGGTCGGCGCGCGCCTCCAGCGCCTGCTGCAGAAAGCCGGCGTCCAGCAGCGCGGCGGCCGGGTGCAGCGCCTCCTCGTCGCGCCCGCCGCCCAGCCAGCCCGGACTGCCGTTGGCCTCGCGCTTCACGCCGCGGTTCATGGGTCGGCTGGTGGTGATGCCGAGCTTCTTCACCTTGTCGTACAGCGTGCGCGAGGGCACGCCGAACTTGCGCGACGCCTGCAGCGCGCTCATGCCGTTCCGCACGCACTCGATGGCCGACATGATGTCCGTGCGCGTGTACTGCTTGTAGCGCTTCCACTCCGGCTTCTGCTGCTGCACGTAGGGCGCGATCGCGCACCGGAGGTCGCTGGGGAAGCTCTGCGGCGGCGAGGCGGGGTGCAGGGACCGGTTCATGCTGTCGTCGTCGTAGGACTTGTCCGTGTACGGAGAGTGCGCTTCCTCCGACAGGTCCGCGCGGTGATGCTGCAATTGGCGAGTTACAATTAGCGTCTTCTTACGTATGTAGTATGTAGTATGCGGTAGTGTGGGAGACGAGAGATACCAACCTTGTAAGAGTCGTGAGCGGAGCCGTTGGAGTGCAAGCGCGCCGAGTGGGGGCGCTCGGGGCGATCGGGGCGCGCGGGGGCGGCGGGCAGGTGCGGGGACGGCGGCACGGGCTGGCACTGCAGGCCGGCCGCGGGCTGCGACGAGTCGGCCGCGCTACTCTGCGCGAGCACGTTGCGCAGGATGGGCGTATCGCGCGACAGCAGCATGGAGCTGATGCTGGACAGCTTCTTGCGCTTGAGCGGGTTCATGTCGGAGGCCGCCTCGTAGGAGGCGCTGAGTGCGGGCGGCGCGTGCGGCGCGGGCGGCAGGCTCCAGGGCGGCGGCGGCGAGCAGGACGAGTGCGCGGGCGCGGGCGTGGCGCCGGGCGGTGAGCGCGCGCCCTCGGGCTCCTCGCGGAAGCGCTGGCGCAGCTCCGTCATGTCGAACAGCCCCTTGACCTCCAGCTGCTCGGCGATGCGCATGATGCGCGGGATCTGCGACTGCGTCACGTTCACCTCGCCCGTGTACATGTACTCGAGCAGCGCGCGCATCTCGAACTCCTTCACCCCGGGGAACAGGATGCTGCAGTGGTCCATGGGCACGTCCATGAGGATGGTCTGGAAGTAGGGGGAGTTGGCAGCCAGAATCACGCGATGCGCCTTGAACTGCACGTGCTCGTCCACCACGATGGTGCAGTCCACGTAGTACTCCATCTTGATGAGGATGTCCAGAATCTCCACCAGATTCGTCTTGTGGTTATTCCACCGGAGGCAGTAGGTCTGTCCCTCGCTGCTTCCCATCTTAACTTCTTTTTATTCTGAAAAATTAAACACGAACTAATTATTGTCAATACGAAATGTGCGTGCGTGTGCGTGCGCGCGAGCGTGTGTGTGTATGTATACACTAATTACTTTTATGTCGAGAAAATGATTTTAGTACGCGATAAAAGGATATGCTGCCAAAAAAGGCTTTCTTTAATGCAACTACATTAAATTGTTAGTGCATTATAGTTTTCCATATTTTTTTATTTTTTCTCATATTATCCTAACGTAATTCATGAAAACAGCATTAGGTAGACATTGGAGTTATTATGACAATGGTTAAACGCTTACATAAAATACAATCAATATCTATAATTTATTGCAATTCTCTCGTATATAATACTGCAATTTAGTTGCAGCTTGTGGAAAACAATTTCACGCGTTCTGGAGTGGGTCATTCTGTACCTTTATACACCCTTCCTAACTGAATGTTTTAAATTAAACAAAATCTCATAATTTGTGAATCGAATGCATGCACGTCCCTAATCCGGCGCTAAACATAGCGTGAATGTTATTTACTGCAACACTCTTGTACAATACGTACCTACTTAAATGACGCATCGTATTTTCTAGATCCGGCGAACGCGCGTGGTATGCGCATAGTGGCTATCTAGCCACATCATTTTAGCCACACTACAGATCGGCGATTCTCAACCTTTTTACGCCCGCGGACTGGTGAAAATATCAGAAACATTTTCCGAGCCATTAATCCAGACGGAGTAATAAAAACCATGATTTGTACAGTATTTTTATTAGAGTGTTGTATAACAAAAAAAAAACTATTAAAGGCTTTGACCAATTAATCGAAATGGCTAGCGAGTGTTTTTGCCTAGAATTTTCACTCATGAATTACATGAAATTATAGTAACTTTAAACATAAAGAGTAAATCCACTCACGAGTAGGCATAGGCTATGAAACTCAAAAAGTTGAAGCCTGAGTAGGGTCATGATAAGCGGTGTTGCGTAAGCCGTAGCTAGATTTCAAAGTCACTTGGACGTTAGGTAATAAAAAAAAAGTATTTTTATTATTATGTATTATATGTTATTTATTATACAAACAACGATCTTATTGCGAGTAAAAAAATATAAAACACATTTTTTAATTGAAATAATCGGAAATATAAAAGATAATAAATCTTAAAAAATGCACATACGTACTTTGTGACACATTTTATAAAACTTAAACATTATTTTTAAGTACTTTTATTTTTTGGTATGTACTTTATCATATTTTTGGTACATCTTCTGGGATGTATATATATATATATGTCCAACCCTGGAGATAACAAGGTTGTTGTCGAAACCGGTTTGAGAAGAGTACCAAAAAATAAAAATGATTAAAAACAAAGTTTGAGTTTTATTTTATAAAGGTAATAAATTGTTAATATGAATAACTCGTACTTTAAATATGTGTTATTAAGTTTTTTTAGTTTCTGAAATCTAGTAGGTACTGTATATTTACTATAATATTTGTTACCCGTGGCTAAGAAGATATTGCTTTTTAGCCATAAACCCGCCCGCCAATGTACTTATTTCTTTTCTGTACATGAAGTTTAAATAAAATAAAATAAATAAAAGTTTTATGTCGGAAGTTTCTCATATTGTTTTTATTTTTATTATTCTTAAATATTCATAGTCTTCTCGCGTAAATAGGTAGTCGAAACTGTGAATTTTGAATTTTAAGAAAAATAATGCAATTTTAATATTAATTTTGTAGTGCACTTGTTTTTTGCGCTATTTTTTGGCACATTCGTTTTTAAATGGGCGAGTACCATTGGCAGGCCAACAGTAAATTCCCGCGGACCGGCGATTAGGAAACACTGATATAGATTATACTAGGGCTACCATACGTCCTCTTTTCCCCGGACACATTCTCGTTTCGAGACATAATTTACGTGTGGGTGGAATTTGAAATTATAAAACGCATAATACATATTATATAAAGTTGTAAAAATATTTCAAAGTCCTAAATGTTTTTGAATTGTTTATATAATTTTATATAATTCACTATTAAACGTTTTGTATTATTTTGCTTATTAATTTCAAACTCCACAAGTAAATTATGTCTCGTAACAAGAATTTTAATTTTAAAATGTGTTTTTTTTATGTCGCTGATAAACATTTCCTTGAAGATGATAAAATAAGGATAGGTACTAAATAATTTAGGAGTAGAATAATCTTTTAATTTATATAGAATTACAGTTTCTAAAAGTCTTAGATTTAAAAGCTAATCTACAGGTTTTACGATTCTAATTGCTAATCATTTTACGATTAACATGCTGACATTTTAACGATTGAAATGTGTGCATTGTAAAATGCGGATAGTTTTTACATATTTACATTTGAAGTTTAAGTATAAATAGCTGAATTCATCCTCTTAAGGGTGTAATAAAGTACGAGACGGGCTGCGCAAAAAGTCACACGTGTTGTCGCTCACAATTTTTTGAATATATATTGTATTTAAAAAAAAAATATCTTTTTTAACTCTTTACCTTTCAATAACTCTTTTCATATCAAAAATATGTATTTATTTCTAAGAAAAACTTATTTCTTCAATATAAAAATGGTGTTTTAAGTAATAAATTAAATTACGTTAAATTTTACCTGGATTTAAAGAAAATTAAGTTGCGGACTATTGATTATCCCGCATTAAAGATTGTTAATAATTTCATGGGCGAGAACTAAATTCGTTCATATTTAATAGAATATTTCCCAATTTTCTTTGGAAACACGGTAACCCTAGATTATAGTAGTTACTGTAATATTCAGAATACTTTATTGTGATATGGGCGTTGTTCGCACCCTCTGACTAACCAAGGAAAACAAATATCGTATCCGCGTATGTCACGATGTTTGGCATCACATATTCGCGTGCGATCGACTATTCAACTACAACATAAATATCTTCATTCATGTTAGTTAGGCATATGGTAGATAAACAAAAAAACTCTTATCTCCATTCAACTAGAGTACCTACCTATATTATCATTTTGCAATGAGTACTCGAATCAATTTATTTCTTCTCAGCAAAGTTTTTGCGATGGTAGCTTTTGTAAAAAAATTGTGATTAAAAATATAGAAGACCTCGTTTGTATGCATTTAAATACAGAAAAGTTTTTATATAAATTTTCTGTTTAGTGTATAAATGATACACTTCGTGATAATCAGGTTTTTTGACAAAAAAAAACTATTAAGTATATATTCAATTTTCAATTAAATTATTATTGTGATCGAAAAATTTTATACGGTATCGTTACCTTCTGTGTACCAAGTTTAGAAAGAAAAATATATTTTGCACATGAAAAGAAATAATAAAAAAAATTGAGGCAATTTCTTTTTGATTGCAGAATCTATTTGTTTAATATTAAAAACAAAAAAAAAAACATAAAAAAGTTACAAAAAAATACATAAAGTAAAATTGGATTATGAAAGTGTATTTTTATAATTAATTAAATATATCACTATTATTAGCGGAAAAAAAACTCATATTTTCGAATAGGGACTGAATCAATAAATTGATGAATGGCAAAGTTTCAAACACTGTTTTGCAGACCTAAATATTCTATAGGTATGTCCTTACATATTAAAAGCAACCTCATATACATTTAGGATGAATTGAATATAATCAGGTTTATTCACCCACAGTTAAAAAAAATTTATAAAACAACCGAATATTTTTTCATGTCGAGAGAAATGCCGAAAATTTATAAGCCGAGTTTATTATTAAACTCAAAGTTTAAAAAAAGTGATCACAACTGTATTTGAAACTAACGAAGTAATTAACCATCACGCCGCTTCACCGCTCGGGTAGGCAGAGAGAATAGAACGCCACACTAATCTGTCTTTGCATCTGTCTTGAAAACCCTATCGTATTTTGACCCCCCCCCTGAGAATCGAACCCTTGACCTCCAGCACGGTAGCTGAGCATTTTACAGTCCTACAAAGTAAAAACACAAATACAAAACGTGATTTTTGCCAGAATCAAAGTTCAAGCGTTATTTTATCTTATATTGACAATTTATTGATTTTAAATTCATTGTGTTTCTTTGATATACTGGAATAAGCCAATATTGCCGCATTTCGCCACATATTAAACACAAGGAACTCGTTTATTTGTTTATTTTAATGTGTTACCATTTTTTATTTTAATTATAACATAATTATTATTTTGCATAGACCCATCAACTCGCCCTATGTGTTCAGACAATAACTTTCCATTTTTATCTAGTTTTTTTGTGATTAGTGTATGTAATCACTTTGTCTTTTACTTAGCAAGGTAGTTAGTATACCTACTATCACATAGGCGGACAAAGGTATTTAACGATAAAAAACGTCGTGTGTCGTATCATTGTGTACAATTAGGTAAGGAAAAAAAGAAAATGACTCAATATATTTGCATCCAAGATCTTATTATCGCGATTAAAAGAACTTATATGCCCTCATGAAAAATATTTCTGAAATTTAAAAAAAGTTATGAAAAGTAAAAAAAAAATGTAATAACGAGTTTCGACAAAAAACAATTCATATTTTTCCATACAAACTTCATGGGTGACATCTATAAATTGTTGAGTTTTGTATCATTTAAAATATGAACAACTTAAAAAATTTAGTAGATTAGGTTTTCAATCGAGATGGTAAATGTGACAGTGTGAAAAGTGACTTTCATTTTCCTAAGTCAATAAACTTCTTCGATTATGTTAAGATACCAATTAACAATGTTGACACGAATGGCTTCCAAGTGTTTTAACTTTTGTGTATAAAAAGTTGGACACACCAACATATTGAGGATATCTAAAATTCTTATTAAATACGTAATATTTCACTAGGTACCAGAGGCGTGCATTCTATATCGGCAGAAAAGTGCCTACTCTAGATTATTCGCGTTTAACATAGACAAAAGACCAGTGCCTACTATGCCTTATCCTCACCTAACCCTACTCGGCTGTCCAAATTTAAAACACAGTAAGGGACATTTTTTTTGCAGTACGTTTTTTTGCATTTTTGGACTAAGTAAAATCTATTTAGTCCAAAAATGCAAAAAAAAACGTACTACAAAAAAATGTCCCTTACTGTGTTTTAAATTTGGACAGCCGTACTGCCCTGATTAAAAACTCTATGCACGCCACTACTAGGTACCTATGTAAGATCGCGAATTACTTGTTGATAATCATGAACATCTTTGTGGTAGTATTGTTTGTTAAAAAAATACATGTATTTAAAAAAAATAAACAGTTTTTTAAATATACAGGTGTTTTAATCTTATGTGGATTGCATTGATTAAAATTTGCATGCCAATTAGAATCGAACGTGATTCATACAAGAATTTCGAATGAATTAATTTTTATTAATATGGTTTATATAACATAATTAAAAGTGTTATTGTGAGAAATATGAATTGTGTTTTATATATCGTACAAGGTAGATTCATAAAATAATATTTAAATTTTAAAATGAATTAATCAATTAATTAATTGAAAGTAATTACGTCATAATACTAAATATGATTAGACATTTAATTCGGCGAAATAACACTAGAATGTCTAAAATGTTACGTCACAATTTAATATCTGGCGCCTGTGAATTTTTTTAAATATAATATTATATATGTAGTCAAGATTTGCAAATTGATAAGAGGAATTTCTTATCAAATTAAATGAGTAAGTAAATATACAGAACCGCGGTAGAAGATATTATTTGAATTAATAATGGATTTTATTGCCAAGGATAAGGTTATCTGATCGAAAATAAAATTTATTCGCATTAGTGCCCGGGTATCTCCCAATAAATAGTTTGGTTCGTGATTATATTATATATTTTGATTTTTTTACATTTAAATATGCAGGTACATGGTGTGGGGGTATATTATTTGTTTTTAAGTCATTTAAGAGGGTCGGTTTTAGGCATGGTTTTTACCGACATTTTTTCCATGAAAATTTAAGGTTTTTGCAGAATGGGATGTGTGTGTGCGTGATCAAAAACAAAATGGTCGACTAACTCTGTTAAAGTCAGTGTGGGAAATATCTTAATGGTTATGTAACTAATTAGTAAAACTAAATGTATAAATTTTAGGTAGGTATATAATAATATGCTAAAATAGTTTAAATCTCATCCACCGAGCAATGACCGAAGAAAATTTAGAAGCAGGTACTCGTAGTTAGGTACAAGAATTCAAATTGAATACTTACAGTAACGGAAATTTTGATGCAAACAGAAATTAACGGTATGCTAGTGAAACATGCATTCATAATCATATAATAGCCAACTATTAAGATAAGGTTTAAAAAACTTATAATCGCAATGTTTTAGAGTTTATCCGCAGAAAACACATAAAATGCCATTAGAAATTACATCAATATATTTGTATATTTCAGGATGCTTAAAAAATATCCATGTATTTATTTTAATTTTCAATACTATACGTCTATTTGCGGAGTTAATTTCATCAAATAAACAGAAATAAAGCAAAATATGTATTAATTATTAACGAAAATATGTTAAAATCTGAAAATTTTAGGTAAATTTGTAAAAATCTGAAATTTTCTATGAAAAGGCTCACAAAACGAGACATAATAATAACATGTTGCGTATTTGTTTCCTCGTAAACATGTTAAGTTGAGTTATCTTGTAGTATAATTGTTCAGACAAAGCATTAAATATAAATATAAACATTTATATTAAGTTTCTGCTGATCCTGTATAAGAGAAATAAATTTTTCTCAAGATGCAAATAGGTTCACTGATCTCAAATAGTAGAAGTACCGAGAACTGAGACAAATTTATTGTATTTGAAGATAACAGAATACCATTTTAATAAAATGACTCAATTAACTAATAATCTCAGCATAAGCAAGTAATTTGATTTATGATAATTATGTACCTATATACAATTTAAGTTTCAGCGAAAATATGTGCGGTATGTACTTACATGTATGTACTAACGTAAAATCATGAAATTAATTTAATAATCAATCATTATTATTATCTTCTTCGTGAAAAACGATTATTCAATTTGCAAAACTGTGCAAAATTAATTATTAATTTATCGTTTCTTATCGAGAAGCCGATTTTCCTAATTATTGAATCGAAATGATTATTTAATATATTTTTTTTTGTGACGCAAAAGATTGGTACGATATTTTGTTAAAATAACGTCATCGGATTCCTGTAACTCGAGCACCGAATTAGATATTTTATTATTGAACGAATACCTATTCGACGAATTATTTTGAAAGCGTTGGTTAGTTATTTGATGCTCTTCAATAGTTAAGTTATCCTAAAAGCCATTTTTAGATAATACGAATAAAAACTTAAGTTTTATTATTTAAAAGAAAATCTATGACCGGATTAAAGAGTTTAAAACATAATTTGAGCCACGCATTCGATTCATTTTCATGAAAGACGTGCTGTGCTACCTTTTTGGGGGTAGCTTAAGGACCAAAAAATTTTGATTTTCCAACTGTATAGAGTCGTACAAAATATCTTATAAATATGTTTTCAAAATCCAAAAAAGAACAAACGAATTTCATTTTTATCTAAAATTTAAATAATGACGATTCCAGCAGAAAGTGGACAATTTTAATTGTTCGACTGTTGGATGGGCACATCCCTTTGTTGTTTTATTATTTCGAGTTAACAAATTTGAGCCCCCTTTTATTTCTAATTCTAAAACACAAAAAGCGGAAGTTGTTTAATTTGCATGAATTGCGTTGCCAACCCCTCTCGGCTAACTTTCAGTCCAATTAAATAATAATGTGGCTCATTTTATATGAGTAGGAATATTTTTTTTTGAAGAATTACATAGGTAAACTGTTGTACACATAACATAATATTCCAATGTTAAATAATACTTTTAACAAAATTTTAAAATAAATGTGATTTGTAAAATTTAGATATTCGTTTTGAAGAAATAAATAAACAGGGTAGAGAAATACTAAATACAATATTTGCAACTTTTAAAAAGTATGAAAATATTATTACAATATATTTCACATTTAAAACAATATGTAATTTAATTTTGATTACTTCAAGATAGTATTTTTGTGCATATCCTTTTTATGACTAACTAAAAAAAGTTATAAAAAGGAGATGCGAAAAAAATGCTATTTTGAAGTAATTAAAATAAAATTATATATGGTTTCAATTATGAAATATGTTGTAATCATATTTTCATAATTATGAAAATTTGCGAATATTGTACAAAAGATAGTGTGTTTTAGGTGAAAATGTGATTTTTTTAAAAAGAAGAACTTACCGCAGTAAATTCACTAATAAACGTTGATCAATCCAATGTAATGAGTGGCGGTCAGTCCATATCACACCATCACGTCGCCAATTCTGGGAACACGCCGACGATAAAAACTATGATGCACCGCGATCGGAAAACACACCGCAAGGTTCGCACTACACACACGCGTCCGTCTATAGCGGCCGCCACTCGCTGACTGCGCGCTGCGCGCTGCGCGCCCGCCGCCCCCCCCCGCCCCCCGCGCGCGCACAAAAGTGTTTTTTACGCGCGCAACAAAATGCAATCCCATGGTATCTCCCTCCCGTATCGACGAATTGCAAGCGGCGGGCGCGTGTGTGTGCGGCCCGCGCTGGTGTTGGTGCCGGCCCTGCGCCCGCCCCTCACCCCTCCCCCCCGCGACCGGCGTCGCCCCGCCGAATATGATAGGGACATTCCTATAAATTCGTTAATTCGTCGTCTCCCCCCTCCCCCCTCCACTACCTCTCCCCCGCCCCATATGTACCAAGAACCACACTAACTAATGCGACCAATTCGGACAACACCCCCGTAAGTTTTTCATACTACACCACTATTACAACTACCATCACTCCGTTTCCCCGAAAGGGCAGAGAGGATGGAACGACACACTTATCTACTCGCTTCCTTCGAATCCATACATCTAGTCATACCTACCCTCCGATTACGCTGACTTTTGACATCACCAGATTTTAGGGTCCGATTAATCCGAGTCTTTTGCGGCCGTCCTCGTTCTGTTCTCCCGTTCAAATTCGCCACATATGTTTTCTTAGTCATTATCTCGTTATCCATTCGCTCCACATGCCCACACCACCTCAATGAACTCTTCTTAATATTTTCAATTATCCCTAGTTCGGCCTTACATTCCCTTCTAATATCTTCGTTTTTAATTCTGTCTTCTTCAGTTTTTCATTGTTTAAATTATTGCTGAAAAGCATGGCATTTACTATTGCTTGACATTATAAAAGCACCGAAAGCTTTAAAAAGCTCTAACGCCTTTGAGAACGAAATAGCAACATACGTAGCAGCAAACAGAACAATGTAGGTACGCCAGACAGAGATTTTTTCTTTCAACGAGTAACAAAATTAGTAATCAATTTAAATTAACAACATAGGTACTAATGACTGTTATTATTGTTTTTATTTTATTTTACTATTCAATTTATATATTTTCAAGCAAAATCAATGAAAATACAACATTTGGGCGATATTTCGTAAACGGTAAAAATACTGTGTACGTAAACGGTAAAAATATAAATTTATGAGGCGAATGTAGTTGGAAAAAGAAGCAGAGGAAGACCGAGGAAAACTTGGCACAATCAGGTATGTCAAATACTTGAAAGCGGCCGGGTCAGGAGTCGTAATAATCGTCGGGTATGTATGAGGAGATGCATGAATGTAGAAGAGGCAAAGATTGTTTGCAAAGACAGAGTGGTGTGGCGTTCGATTCTCTCTGCCTACCCCTGCGGGGAAGCGGCGTGAAGGTTAGTTAGTTAGTTAGTTAGTAAAAATACTGATAAATTCATAAAATAAAGTATTATAGTATATTTATTTTTATAATAATATAACAAGAAAAGAAATATATGTTTAGTATGTATAAATTTAAAACTTTTTTTAAGCTAATTAAAAATTCAAATTGTAAAGGATGAGGTTTTTTCACAAAAAGATCATATTGATATTGATCCTGAAAATGGAATCTAATCGGGATGTAGACAGGATATTTAGATTCTTAGTTGAATCTTAATATATTAATTTTATTTATTTATTGAATACAAGAATTGTTGTGTCCAAATCGTTGATTACAAACATTATGAATAAAATACACAAAACTGTTGTGAATAAAATAATTAGGTGAAAGTATAAGCTGAAGTCAAAGTGTACACTAAAATCATGGGTGTCTTTCGAAAATGTTGACAATTTAGATACCATTTTTGGAATAAAGAGTTTAATTTTTTTAGCGTTGAGGCCCTTAAGTATTTAACCAGCGATATATTGAGATGTCAAAATGTAGTCACCCTTTTCTTATTTGCCGCTTTTTCTCTTCTGTGTGTTGGCCTCGCAATAGTTCTTTCATCTGGCCTCAGTTTCCTTAGAGATCGTTTCAAGCGGGTATGTATTAGAGTACACAGTCCCTTGCGCAGGTCAATGCCCAAGTTAGACTAAAGTAAAGCTTCTCAACATTCCTTCTCAGGGGAAAAAAAACTGCGAGGGTGCCAAAATTACCGTCCCAGAATAACTTTACCCTGAGCTCTCAAGTGCAGATGTTAAACAAAATGTGAAAACCGCGTAAAAAATGTTTGTAAAATGTGCACGCTATTTTTTTTATAACGATGAATATACCAAACTTCATCCCATAGTTTTCACTCTACCTCCTTCCCTAAACTTCCTTTTTTCTTTGCCTTCCTTATTATCATCATTTGTAATTTGTATTTTTTTTATGTTCAAGTAGGTACTATCTACCCTCTGATTGCAAACAGCCGTAAAAGGTATCAAACGTTTTGACCAATAATGTAAGTCGACATTCATATCGTAGTGTGTCCCTATTGTCATATAATTTGCCTGTCTTGGGCTGTGATCTTTCCCTTTTCGCCTTTTCCTCCCCCCCGTCCCTCTTCTAGGTAATTTCATTAACCGAAAAATGTGAAATTTTGTTACTGGAATGGTACAAATGCCTGTTTTGTGTTACTCGTTATTGTTAATGAATTAAAACTGTTCTGTTTACTTTCTAAATAACTTTTTTAACAATGAACGTAGAGGAGGAAAAAAGGCGTAAGAGTTTTTATCAAACTTTCGGTGTTTTTATTATGTCAAGCAATAGTAAATGCGACAGAATTAAAATCGAAGATATTAGAAAAAAAGGTAAGGCTAAACTAGGAATAATTAAAAAGATTAGCAGGAGTTATTTAAGGCGACATGGACATGTGGAGCGAATGGATAACGAGAGAATAACTAGGAAAGAAATGTGCGATGTAAAAGGGAGAATAGATCGAGGACGGCCAAAAAATCAGATCTAACGGAACATAAAATCTGGTGGGGTAAAAAGTCTACGTAATCGAAGAATAACTAGTCGTTAAAATAAAATAAATATAACTCAAGTGGTAAAAAAAGTGTTTTTCATTGACAATTTTTATGAGGAGATGGATGAATGTGGAAGAGGTGAAGAATTTTTGAAAAGACAGAAGTATGAAAGGAAAGAACCACTCGAAATACCGAAGGAAGGAAAAGTCTTTTACTTAATTCTAGCCTTGGGTACCATATCGCTCACTCCTTTCAACAACGTCACATATCAAAAATCGTCAATTTTCAGTTGTTCATGTTTTCGGAATGCCCAGAAAATGTACTTTATCCCAGCAAAAGCGGCATATTTTAACTTAATATTTACCCACTACAGGGCAGAAAGTGTTGTTTTTGCATTTTGAAGAAAAAGTATTGTTCAATTATTTTTTTTAAATATGGGTAGGTACTAAATATTTTTCAAATGGAGAAAAAAATCTTCAGGTTTTACCTAAAAAAATCTGTTGCACAGTAAAAAGTAAGATAAGTGTGTTGATATTAATTTTTAATACATTTTATTATATTCTTAAACTTTAAAAACGATCTCCTGAAAAATCAAGTTTTTTTTTTATATATGACTTTGAAAGTGAGCGATATCTAAATAGCAGTGCCATGAATCAAATAATAAAAAAAAATGCTTAAGCCATTTCAACCGTTGATATTTTAGTGCGAATGATGATGATCATGTTTTCGTCCGCAAAATGCGAAAACAAAGTCATTAGCAAAGTAGAGATAAACCATATACCAGAAACTATCATGTTATTTCAGCACTATTAGCGGGAAATATAAAGGTTCCTATCCAAGTATTATTTGACTTCTAGAATTAAGTAGATAAAACAAATTATTTTTCTTAATTTTTGATGAAAAAAAATTATTTTAATTTTAGATAATAGGTACTATTTTCAGGTTAGCAGGATCTAGGTATAGGAAAATACCTATCACACAAGTCGCTCAGACATAATCTAGTATTGTGGAAATCGAAATATGCCATGCTCATTGAAAAAAGATACAAGGCACTTTTTTTTTTTTTCGTTTTTTTTAAATAATGTTTTTTTTTTAAAGAAATAACCCGCAAAGCCTTTTTTACTTAGAGGCTTAGTAAGTCTGCACGTAGGATAGTAAGAATAGGGAAGGGAAATGTGAAAAATACATCACAAACACCCAGACCAATTGAAAATAAAACTTTCTTGAATTTATTTTGCAATTGGCGAGAATTGAACCCGCGACGCCAGTTTCGCAGTCGAGCGTCAACCCAACTACGCCACGGCGCCTGTCATGCGTTTAATGCATGTTTAATTATAAAAAAGTTTCACATTATTGGTGGAATTAAATAAAAAAAAATGTACACCCATCCTCATAATTTGTGTTGCCAATAAGTGCAATAGAAATTATTGAAACACTGCAAAATATATTAGAAACCATAAAGTTATGAATTTGAATTATTTCTAAAGCGCCATTTTCGTTAAATACTACCCAAAGAGCACTAAAAATTAAAACGTAATCTGTAAAACATGACATGTGCGGAAATATATCTGAAGAATGGAATGGTAAATATACGAAATTGATTGAACCGAAAAAAAGGGATCAATAAACAAATACAAAATAAATATTATCAGAGACATATTACAAAGAACTATCAATTTAAGAAATATAATATATTTATATGCACCGACTAACCTGCTTATGTAAGTATTAGAAGGAACGAATAACAGTTTTTTTTCGCATGAAAAACAATTTTTTAAACCATATTTAAAATCGCACATTGAAAATAAATTGGCGTTAAGAGAAAAAAAGAAGTTCATTTATTTGCAAATCAGTTTGAATTTTGAATAAAAATCGAAACGCAAAAAATATCGGTAGCTCTTCAGGGCCTCTCGCTGTGTTCAAAATAATAAATTACCCCTATGACGTATAATAAAATCGATTCATCGATGGTTTTTTGAACCTCGACTATTGACAAAGGCTATCAATCTTTTGTGTGCTCGTTGCGTTTGCAAATCGCCCTGTTATTATCCTGCAATTGATAGGTTTTTACAATCTGAAGTGTGTACCTACATTTTTTTAAAGTAGATAGAGTTGTAATAGCATTTTGTGAAGCCATCTATAAGAGTTTATTTTTATTTTATTTAAAAAAGAAAAATGCATGAAAATTCAGATCGAATTTCTGACTCGCGATTAACATTAGTGTCGGGTTGTGGTCCTGTGGTTAGTGTCGCG
Source organism: Brachycentrus maculatus (assembly GCF_059751285.1). Taxonomy (NCBI): domain Eukaryota; kingdom Metazoa; phylum Arthropoda; class Insecta; order Trichoptera; family Brachycentridae; genus Brachycentrus; species Brachycentrus maculatus. The sequence continues at coordinate 498,325 of NW_028280844.1, read as the reverse complement.
GACTCTTGAGTCAGAGTTTCTGGGTTCGAACCCACTCTACCACAATTTGATACCTATTTATAATAATGAGCTGCCTAGGCTCACAGAAATAGTATGAAATTGAACTATTTTTGTAAATAATAAAAACACTAATATTTCTCTGTAAAAATGTACCTTTAAGATCAGTAGTTCAGGAATGTTATTTGCCTAATCTTCTTCTTCGTGTGTCTGCTGGGTCCCCTCGAAGTTAACGCTCACTTGGGAGAAATCTTGTCTATCCTGGGCAGCACCAAACAGCTCCTACACACCTCTCATCCCGGTCCACTCTCGAATGTTCAGAAGCCAGGAAAGCTGCCTTATTCCAACCCCTCTGCAACCTATCTTCGCTTTTATGACCAGTTGAAGGATGGATTTGTTTTATATACTATGAATTCACAATTTTTCTCTATTAGTTTACTAAATTGAAATATTTTCATTAATTGATTCGGCAGTCACTTTGTGGCTAATTCTATCCATTTTTATTAATGTTTTAATTAGTGAATACCACTATTTAAATCAATAAATAAAAATAAAAACAGCTACTACCTCCTCTTCAACCTTCAACGTCCCAACTCTAAAATTTAGAATTAGCTTCACATACGGTGTTTGAAAATGATGTGGAATGCATCGAAACACGTGTCACAATAGATTTTAAGAAATAGTGGTATTCACTAAGTAAAACATTAATTTAAAAAAATAATATATGTATTTAATGATATTTAACGAACAACATTTCATTTCATCGTGCATAAAATTACAATTTTATATTTACAATAATGTGCTTTCACTGGTGTTCGCCGTATTAATTTGTCATGAGTCTAGCAATCATGGATGTGTGGCCGAATGACACAATCTATTTTGTATCTACCAACATCCAAAGTCTAATGCTAAATATTTTATTCAATGATTTTATGGATAATGGCAGTAGGAAATAGAGCTTTATTGGGAAATACTCGAAGTTCGTTTGCCCGAATGCGGTACCTATATGTATGTTTGAATTTTGTTTGAAAACTTTAAAACAATTTTCTATGAATAGGTCACTATATAAAAAACATTCAAATACAAAAAATAACGTAACTTATTGTCACAATATTTAAGTGCGTAATTTTTGGATGCATATCGTAGACAATTCTGATTTTCGACAATTTCTTAAGATGACTAGATAGTATTTATACATTTATATTTTATTACTATGCACCTTTCTGGATTTGGGGATGCAACATGGTAGACATAAACATTAATAAACATGCATGGATAACATTAGTAAACATGCATGTGCTTACCCATCTCTATTTACTAAATTGAATTCATAGTTGGCGTGCTGATCAAATTGAATGTTTTTCTGAACAATGAGAGATAAGTGTTTATTACGCCACAATTATGACAAATTCAAAATCAAATCAATATTTACTCTAGCAGTACGACACATGCACAGATGTATATATATATATATATATATATATATATATATATATATATATATATATATATATATATATATATATATATATATATATATATATATATATATATATATATATATATATATATATATATATATATATATATATATATATATATATATATATATAAACAACTTTTTATTTTGAATTTTGGCTATCGGTGCTGCCCTCAGTTTTAACAAATAAAAAATTCTTATTCTGTTATTATACTAATTTTTTTTCTTCTTTTTTACTATGGTTTATTGCTTAATTACTCAATAAAACAGTATTTAAAGTTTAATATTTTATTTTATCCTTTTCAATGCAATAAGAGGTTTTAAATAATGATTTTAACGATATTTATAAAGCGCCATTTTTGTATAATACTACCTCAAGGACGCCGTATTGCATTTGAACTTTTATAAAATTCATTGTATGTATAGGAATATGAAATATTTTACGAATGTATAAGAATATTATATTCGAAAAATCTTGTATTATCAATATTAAAAGATAAAGAAAAACTGTTAGACGGCAAAATATAGCATTTCGTGATAAATATTTTTTTGGTTTTCGATTCTCAGTATTAAACTATATCTGATATACTTTTAACTATTAAAGTTAGACTCATAATGTTTTAAACCGGATATAATTAAACATTTTTCGTATTTATACATCATTAACTCAATATAACAGATGTTTAATTTGTCATAGGTACCTAGTCGGAAACTAGAAGCGCGATATTACGATCCAACATTTTTTGCACATTTGCCCGCGACATTGCATTTCGACAGCATTTAAGGCCCAGTATTCGTTAAGTTGAAACTTAATTTTCTTGAAATCCAGGTAACTGTACAGGTAATTGTCTTGAAAAGCGGTAAAAATACGCAATTGATATTTTTACCGCTTTTGCATTGAAAAAATAAGTTTTTCTTAGAAATAATTATATGGTTATGAAAAGAAAAGAGTTGTTGTTAAAAAAATTCATGCATATTTTTTCTATATATATTCTAAAAACAAAAAATATCCAATACACATTCTTTTAAAAAAACGGGCGTGAAAAGACGTTGGCCGGTGAATGAGTTCTGTTTTCGCGAATATCCCCTTAAAAAGATAATAATGTAATTCTTTTTTAAAAAATTCACACGACAATTGAAAAAAATCTCATATGATTGACTTAATAATATAAATAGATGACACATAAAAAATGGTTTTGTAATTAGAATTAATGGAGCTGGGCAAATAATTCGCCACGTCCCAGATATGGTATACCAGCATTATCTACTGCACAACAAAATGTAACTCGATAGCTTTTTATTCGGACACATGACATGTCATAAAACATTGAGCACTCGCGTGCCATATTAATCAACCCCTGTATGGGGGCTGAGGGTGCTCTCTCTGTCTTTTCTGTTCCTAGATAACTATACGGTGTACTAAAACTGACAGTTACCCACCGAAAAATTAAATCTTTTTATCTAGTAGGGTCGAAATCGGATCTAGCTGACTAACTGAACTAACTTAATGATAATTAATCCCTTTCACTGCCTACACTGGGGAACTTCTAGAAAATTTGTTGGTGGATTTACAAACTTGTATTTATTTACAATGACAGTGACAGGGATATTGAAAGCTTTTAAATGTTAGTTCATAGTAAAATAGGGATACAATTTATTTTCACATTTTAAATTTTCAATAAATTTCGCTTAGTTTTTATAAAAATGGTTTGCAGAGAAGGTCTGTCAGGAAACCTAGATGCTTCTGCATCAGATCTGGGAATGCGGTGGTACAGCTTTTAATTATCTAGTAGGAAAAATACGTTTTGTTTTATTCATTCTGATATATTTTTTTAGTATCCAAAAAAGAGAACTAAAAAGTAAATCAAGATTTTTTTATAAATCAAAGTGTTTTTTTGCACTTCTCTGCGTAATTTATTTTATTTATTGAATTTATTTTATTTTATTTATATATTTTATTTATTGAATGTTAAATCAAACACTGATTTTTGAGTCTACTTAGTTGTATTTTATTGTTTAAAAAAAAACACAAATAAATTTTGTGACGATTGTTTCACCCAGTTATGGCATTTTCAAACGAATGTCATTCGTTTAAAAATGTTACAGTTGGTTTGCCATGTAAGGGTATTATAAAATTACTGTCAGTAGTTTGATAATGCTATAACAAGGCGAAACATTTGTCACAATTTTTTTTTAAACGTTCGAAAAAATAAAATATGCAACTTAGTAATCCTAAAAATCACCTAAAGACCTTAGACCCTAAAAATCAGTGTTTGATTTTAAACTAAAAATGTAACTTTAATGACGATGAATTCTACAATAAGCTTAAAAACCTTGAAAAGCGGCAATGTAATTGACTAAATTTAAGCTTTTTTATACATGCGGAGTACAGAGATACGAATGTGTCATTGACTGCTCTAAAACTTACGAAGTTAATGCAGTACCTACTACGATTTTTTTATGAAAAGGGTAAATAAATATTCATCTCAAACAATACATTTTGTATAGGTACATGTATTTTTCAATTTTTTTGTTGTTGTTCTTACTGAATGAATTTTAGCCATGCTTAAGAGTTGCGAGACACCGTGTATATTAATGCAATATTTATAGGTTCCGGAACAATTGACCAAATTCCCCTCCGCGGAAGATCGCAGCATCCATCCCCCATCACCCCCATAGGGTTGGCGAAGGGTGAAGACTTAAACAGTCACCTCATTGCGATAATTATGTCTTTATGGAGCGTTTTATTAAATAATTTATGTACGCAAAGTAACAATTGGCCCCGGTTTGCGGAAGGCATTTGTTCGAGGTTTGTTCGGATAAGGGTAGGGTACGTGGTGCCTACTTATCGCATCCCTTATCCATTATGGCAATGATTTAGATATATAAGGATATTTAATTCAGTTTTTGAAATGTGCTCGGTACACATTTCAAATTCTATTTCAATCGTAGGGGAAAAGTTGGTGTTTTCTTAACTTTTCTTGGTAATTTAAAAAACATGGGTTTTGTAGAAACCAAAGTTGCTTTTATAGGCTTATGTAAATATTGTTTATTTTTTTTTAAAAGCAAGGAATAATAAAAGTATTAAGGTCTTTCTGTGGAGTTAAACAAATATTAGATTTTCATATTATTTTTTGACATCTCAACATAGATGAAAAAGAATATTGGTTATATAAATTATATATAACCCATGATTGATAACCACACTACTCAAATTTTTTGAACATCTAAGAATTTGAGTAGTGTGTATGTCAATCATGGGTAGAATTGGTGAATGTTACACGTGTGTAAAGTAATTACTTAAACCAGCCTATGACGGTTGTTAGCCCCGTAAATGCCCAGACTTCCATATTCTTCTTCATCTATGTTGAGATGTCAACAAAATAATATGATAAATAATTCCTATAATTGGAGATAATCCAGATTAGAGAACAAGTATTTGGACACAATCAAAATGCTGTTCAATAATAGTTTATTTAAATAATAAAAGATTAACTCTTTTTTACTTTTATTTTATTTGACCAGTGACCAGGTTTCGTCGTTATAGACATCACCAGACTTATCTTATCACCAGTCTGATGATGTTGTTACCGACGAAACCCGGTCACTGGTCAAATAAAATAAAAATGAAAAAATATATAGCTGCCGTTTTATTATATAATATTTAGTTCCACCAACAAATGTTATCATTAAACTAAAATAGTTGAACATTGTAAAAAATTAAATGGTGTTTTATCTGAAAACCAAAACATGTACGATTCCCTTATTATGTAGGAACGCTTCGTGGTACACGATTATAAGCACTTTTGTTAAGATTAAGATTAAGATTTTTTAGCGAAAGACTACCTACTGTTTTGAAAAACTACAAAATTTCTTATTAGTGGTTTTTCAAAACAGACAAAAAGCTAATAAAATGTTATTATAAACGACATTTTAAGTGTGCCTAGATATGAACTAATTCTGGCTTTTTCTAGTATTATTCATGAGTAAATATACACAGGTCCTCGTGTATTGTTCATAGTATAATATTAAGAAAAACCTTTGGATCCCTTTGAATAAATTTGCATTCCAAAACCACAAGTCACTTCAGTTTGTTTGAATGGCAATTTGTCGTAACAAACAATAACTAGTTTGAATGCAAAATAGTTCCGGTGAGATCGCCTCCCCTCACTGCAGTCTCCAGCATCTCACCCCTCTCGAGTGCTGAGGGTAGATCTGAAGTGTTGATTAATAACTAAGGCCGCTAGATTCCAACAGTCAATGCATTCATAGAAGTGGCAAACATTTTGCAATAAAGTTAGAACAGTGAAAAAGGGTTTCCTTTACGGATTTTACGATGGTTCCGTACATAAAAATAAATATTATTTTGATGTAAATCAAAAAAAGTTTTAAGGTTCAACTGAATTTATGCATTTTTTATTTCGAACACAGGTCTTCAAAATAAACGTATTCGCTACGTGCTATTTTAATTAACATTTTATGCACAATTTACACACACACACACACACACATATATATATATATATATATATATATATATATATATATATATATATATATATATATATATATATATATATATATATATATATGTATATATATATATATATATATATATATATATATATATATATATATATATATATATATATATATATATATATATATATGAATTCCTTATTCTTATTAGTTGATGTATTAAACATTTTAAATCATAAATTGTCAAAGTCAGCCACTTCTTCTATCTTTATGTGTATGCATTTGAAAGGTTGTCAAATTTTTTGTTATAAAATTATGTATATTTAAAAAAAAAAGCTTACAGAAAATATTAAGTCAGAATAGAATAAAATAACAACTTTGTAGTTTTTTCCACGTGAATTTTATTTGACCAGCAACTGGGTTTCGTCGTAATCGACACCAGTCTGATAATGTCGGTTACGACAAAAAACGGTTGCTGGTTAAATAAAATTTATGTGGAAAAAACTACATACATAGTTGTTTTTTTTATTCTATAAAAGTCAGTTCCACCAAGAAATGTCAGTACAAAACTTAAATCTAATTTATAATTTAAAGAAGCGGTTAGCATCGAAACCGGTAGACATTAAAATTAAGTTATAATAAAATATTTATGGTGATTTAAAAAAAGTTACACTTTCTTTATAAAATGAAAAATCACAAAGTTAGTGGTTCAAATGAAAAATTAAACTGAAATCTAATGTCAGAATATTTAACGCTTAAGAATCCTTATGTATAAATTTAATTTATAAGGTAATTGTCTTCGGTATTGGGTGTCTAGCCGCCCACTGACGTTTCTCGAACCAACAGTCCAGGATCCCTCCACGAGATTTGCATACCAGCCCCATTGAATAACGGTATAGTTTACATATCATGAGTACATTATATTATTATTATTGTGTAATTGGCGGTACTGCGGGGAGGCTGGAGCGATCCACCCTTCTCACACTATAAGGGTGAATTCCCCTCGGTCTTTAAACTGCTATTAACATTAGCTTATAATACAAGCCGATTTCAGCTTTAATTGCGATAGCTAAACTTAATCAAAGTCAGATTACCAAGTTACATACAGATACATTTTTTAATGATTTTTCTATAGTTGTTTGGAATGTGATGATGTTATGTTATCATTATTATAAAACAAATTAAATTATAATATTTTAAAGTCAAGCCTTTGAAGGTTTCAGGTATATGTACGAGTAAATAAAAATTTAAGAGAAAAGGGTAAAATTATGTCACCTTCATCGATAACTAAGGAATAGGACAATCCTTCGATAGGCTTATAAAGATTAATGACCTCTCCTAAATACCAGTGTATAATTAATATTTTATAATTCATAAGAGGTATTGCCTTTTGTGGTTCTTTCATTCGCACCCGATGGTGCATAGGGCACTCCATCATGTAAACACAGTGTAATCTCGATTGTTAACACATGAAAGGAAAGGTGATCAACCCTCCGCTTCAGGTACCAGTCCAGCGTAATATTGAATGAATGCTTATTACATTGAAAAATCACTTATATTTATTTGACCCCACCCTGGGAATCGCACCCGGGACCTCCAGTATGGCAGCCGAGCGTGCTGACATTACACCACGGAGGCGGACAAGAGTTTCTTTACTACCCACTATGAAATATTTTTCTTCTCGCATATTTTTTAATTTTCACCTTACAAAAAATCATTAGCATATTATCACAAAATATTTTCAAGAAAAAAATCATTTACGTAAAATTTTACCTATATTTAGAGAAAATAAAGTTGCGATTTAAGAAAACTTGGCCTTAAGGATTTACCTACCTAAAACAGTTTGTACTGTTGACATTATTTTTTATTTGTAAGGTAGACAGCATCCAGGATTATTGGAGCAAGTATTTCCGATAGTATAATTTGTCCACGGGATTAAAGCAGTCGTATGTGCCTTCATACGTATCGATAGTATGTGGAATGCAGGTAATAATATTGAGAAGGTACCCAAGATCCAACGGTATTTTTCCTGATGCATATATATCCAATGCACATGCAGCCGAGAGCGGCATCTGACCTCAATACCTACTGAGCCTACTCGTAAACGAATTTGAATTTTAAACAGCGGCAAACATTATATCATAATGTCGCCAGGTCTATAAAAATGTAAAAAAAACCTGAAAATTATATCCTCACGAGATCAAAACTAAACGAAAACCTAGCTTAATTGTTGTATCTTGTAAAAAAGTCGTAATGTTACGTGTTTAGTCCTTGTGATGATTGAAATATTTTTACTCGGTGCCATGTTATTTAACTCATTTTCCTTACTTTCCAAGCTAATGTCCCGAGGATTTAAAGTATCGGGTAGTAAAAGGAAGTTTTAGAAAGGTTGTTTTTTTTTAGTTTATATTCTTGGGATACAAGTTAGGGATGTTTTGACTATTTTTGTTCGGGGCATTCAATATAGGTTTTCGTAAGTTTTCGATTTGCAGCCGTTAATGGTGGTTGTGGTCAGACAGTGGACCACTGGACCAGCGTGGGAGGGGAGGGGAGGATCCGTAGAGCCAAGGACAACCGGTCCATAAGATTATTTTCAGAACTAGCCCGGAACCCTGATTGGTGCCAGAGAAAGCAGCCAAGATAGAAAAATAACATCATATTTACATCTGCGTAATATTTTATAATAGGTAGCTAGGCACGACTATTTTTTTTTAAAGAATGATAAATGTTTATGAATTTATTATTTACTTCGTCTGCCTCCGAAGTGTAATGGTCAGTACGCTCGGCTACCGATCTGGAGATCCCGGGTTCGATTCTAAGCGGGGTCAAATAAATATAAGTGATTTTTTCAATCTAATATTTATTCATTACTACCCTGGACTAGTACCTGAAGCGGAGGGTTGATCACCTTTCCTTCATGTGCTTACGATCCCGATAACACTGCGTTTATATGATGCAGTGCTCTATGCACCATTTTGGTTTGGATAAGGGTTTGAATGAATTTTATTAATTACAAAAATACTCCAATTTCATAATATTTCTGTAAACCTAAGCGGCTCATTATTAGAAATAAGTATCAAATTGTGGTAGAGTGGGTTCGAACCGAGAAACTCTAACTCGAGAGTCCGCGACACTAACCACGGGACCACAACCCGATACACATTTGTTTTTATGAGGTACTATTTTACAAAGAATTTGATCGATAATATGCATAAATCTTCTAGTTATTTATTAACAACATTTTTAATGTGTCCAAATACTTGTTCATAAATATGGTTTATCTCCTATTATAGGAGTTATTTTTCACATTATTTTGGAGATAATTAAGAATTATGAACGAGCATTTGGACACACTCAAAATGTTGTAAATTAATTAACTGGTCAAATTATGAGCTAAAATAATAAAATAGAAAGGATATTTTCTAGCGTTTCTCATGTATGTGATTTACATTCCAGGATTCGGACCTCACATACAAATGAAAGAGCTCTGCTCAATAAAAAGCTTCTTTCACCTCACCAATTAATGTCTCTAGTGAAATTCTAATCATTCAAGCACTATGTTTCAAAATTGAACCATATATGTACCTACATATATACATGTAGAAGTCTCGAGAATTTGAGTAGTGTGGTTGTCAATCATGTGTAGAATTGGTGAATGTTACACGTGTGTAAAGTGATCGCTTTACACAGCCTATGACGGTCGTAAGCCCTGTAAATTTCCAGACTTCAATATTTCTCTTTATCTATTTTGATGCCAATAATTATTATACACGAATTTGAGTAATGAATATTGATAAAAGGTTTTTATGAAATAATTGGTCCAAAGGTTTTTCACTACATTAAGTCGTGGGTCGTTTGTTGGTCCGTCGGTGGTGCGTGGGTGGGGGTAGGGGTGGGGGGTGGGTGGAGGATGGTTGGAGGGTATTGGGCCGCGGGTGGATGGTGACCGGTAAGGCCTTATCGTTGTCCATCGCAGGTCGATACTAGGGGGTGAATTCACCACAAAGTGCGTGGGCCATATGCCACAGGACATTATAAGCGAAAGCTTCAGGATTACAGACTGACCATAAATTTGGTGTGCGAATAATTTTATATGCAACATTTTGAGTGTGTCCAAATACTTATTTACAAAACCTGGATTATCTCCAATTAAGGGAGTTATTTTCATATTATTTTTGATATCTCAACAAAGATGAAGAAGAATATGGAAGTCCCAGATTTCCATATTCTTCTTCATCTTTGATGAGATGTCAAAAATAATTTTATGTGATTCATATTTTCATTTATTTTTTTAAATTTTGAAGCTGCGCATTACAGGCCTTGCATCAGTTATATAACAAACAAAATTTAAAAAAAATTGTTTGATGTAAAAAATGCAGATCACCACATTGCAAATGTGGACTAGATATAGGTGATGCAAACCATTTCTAAATAACTTAACCCAGCAGGAATCCAAATTCCCACCCAAGCATCCACCCTTCTTTCTGAACTTAATTTTAGAATTGTGGTTATAATTTATAAGATGATAAAGTTAAACGCATTTAAATTATGATTTATAATTATATTAATTGACATATGACACTGGCAGAAACATCCTCTCAGTTAGTGATTGCCAAATAAAAAATAATAAAAATTTGGTAAGTGTATGAAAAGAACATTGTTTTAAAAGGTTTGGATTTTAGTCGTTTATTTTTCATAATTCTCTCTCCAATTATACTCTACCAGAACCATGTTCCGATTCGAAAGGTTATCGTAAATTTTTTTCAGTGCATACTCGGTTTAACCTGAGAATTCCTTATCACCTCCATGTATGTTTTACATACTCGTATATTGGTCTTACTAAATGTTTTCTATTTGAAACTCTCTTTA